>NC_081847.1:75575713-75842121 GCF_963259705.1 Myotis daubentonii | reverse complement strand
ACCAAGTCTCAGCAGAACAGGTTTATGGCATTCTATGAGCTTGGTTTGACAAATTAGTATGAAAGCTAAGAGAATGATTGACATTTTTATGATAGAGAAAGTATTAGAATGAAATGAGACCATAAAATAAAATTGTAGCAAATGACTAATAAAGAAGGGGCTCAAGTTAATAAACAGTCTTTCTATAATTCGTTTTATTCTGGTGAATTGTGGCAGTAATTGCTGATTTATGACAGGCGGATTCTGACCAAATCTAGCTCAGCTTGTGATAAAGAAATATAACTCAACGTTAGACACAAAATATAGTGTTGTGGTTTTTTTGCACCAAATGCCATTGAGGCATTCAGAAAAATGTTAAAATACCTTTCATAGATGATTTTTCTCCAGTAAATTTTAGTCACACCAAATATGCAATAAACAAAATACAGTTATTTCCTCCATAATTAAATTGACTAAATGCACAAGTTTGTCACATTAATTAAGTAGCACTCACCCAGATGCAAAATTACATATAGCTGGCTATCTCTTGGGCTTCAGGTGGTGCTTTTATTAGTTCATATATTTAAACATATACAGACTATAATTTGCCCTGAGCTGTTTCAGATTTCTTAATTCTGCAACAAATGCTGTGTTATAAAAAAGGAAAATTTAAGTATAATTTGACCTTTCGCTGGAGCTCATAATTAAGTCTGGTGTAGCATTTTTTCAGTCAAATGACAGCTCTGTCTGTATAAATAAAGCTAGATCCCAACTTCAAAGTAACAGATAACCTTGAACCTTCAGAGAAAAAGCATGTTTATTTTAATCTGTTTAAGCCTGGTTATAAATGATTTTTAGGACATAATGGTGCAAAGACCCAATATTCCCAGAGACTGATTATATTTGACTCTAATGACTCAATGATAATACAACATAATTAAACACACGGGGCATGGATGTCTTTGAAATACACTCTCTGCAGGGTAGATTAAGAGAAAAATGAAATTTCTCTTTTTCTTTGAGGTGTGATGCTGGGGTCCAACCCCAGCAGGTCCAGGGGTCCCCAAAGGTGTGGACGGAGTCGGCAAAGAAGGAATGACATGGAGACAGCGTTCAGTTGATCAGCAGCCTAGCCAGGATCTCTAGCCAAGTTCTGGTCAGGATCTCCAGCCAGGTTCTGTGTCCACATTCTCTTGCTAGGTTCTCCAGCCAGGTTCTCCAGGTTCTCCAGCCAGGTTCTGTAGCCATGTTCCTCGCTAGGTTCTCCAGCCACGTTCTGTTCAGGTTCTCCAGCCAGGTTCAGTCACCAGGTTCTAGTCATGTTCTCTTGCCATGTTCTATCCAGGTTCTGTAGCCAGTTTCTGTCTCTAGGTTCTTCAGCCAGGTTCTCTCGCTAGGTTCTGTCTCTAGGTTCTGTGGCCAGTTTCTGTCCAGGATCTTTTGCCATGTTCTCTCCAGCGAAGTTCTTCTGTCTCTAGGTTCTGTGTAGGTTCTGTCTTCTAAGTTCTGTCTCCTGTTGTCTTGTTGCATCTGTATTTATACCAGTTGATTCAATCCTATCAATCTCTATTACAAATGTTAGGGCGTTTCTTATCTCCATTCCAGGGAGTAAAGATTATGTAGCTTAAGCATGATTGTTCATAGTTAAAGTGATTAATTACCCGCCTGGCACTTAGATGAGGGGTTTTATTCCCTCCCTAACTTCAGGGGAAAATCCCTACCTGGGGAAACAACCTTTCTCAGAGAGGAGACCTTGGTTAAAACACATAGTGCCAAGAAGGTGAGCAAACATTTTAAGAACAGTATGCCATATATGCCAGGTCCTTTGAAACAGCAAGGATGGACCGGCTCCCGGCAGTGTGATTTTAAGAATGTAAGTCTGGTTTTGAAATGTTTGGCGAAACCATCCCCTTATCTCTCTCTCAAATCCCACAGGAAGTGAGTTTTCTCACAGACTCCGAGTTGGAGGTTCTGGAGTCTAATTCCTGACTCAGTGGGATCTCCTCTGTGTTGCTCTAAGCTCCTGCAGCCGCCGAGGCCGCCCTCTCTGTGTGTGAAGAGCTGGCTGCTGAGAGCAGCGTCCTGATGTTGTTAGTGTCTGAAACCATGTCTCTGTGGTAACCTGCTTCACAGTTCTTGTTCAGCCCCGTTTCTGTGATACAGCCCCTCTCACCCCTAAACATTACTCAAATCCTGCAACTGTTGCTCATATTACACGTTTTTCAGATGTCTCCCCATTCTGGATACCCTATCCGTGGCTGATTCAAATTTGTCAATACCAGTTTTAAAAGATAAATTATAACTCTTGGCCAATGTGTCTCAGTTGGTTGGGTGTCGTCCCCAGACCAAAGGGTTACCAGTTCAATTCCCGTTCAGGGCTCATGCCCAGGTTGCGGGCTTGATCCCTGGTGGGGGGTGTGCAGGAGGCAGCCAATCAATGTTCTGCTCTCACATCGATGTTTCTCTCTCCTTCTCCCTCTCCCTTTCTGTCTCTCTAAATAAAAAATCTTTAAAAAGATTAAATCTGTACTAATAAAAGGGTAATATGCTAATTAGACCAGACATCTTCCAGACGACCACCCGGACATCCTTCCTGACAAAGCTGGGCCCAAGCGAAGCCTCCGGACCATGGTCCTGAGCACCAGCAACTGCGGCTGTGGCCCGGGAGAGGGAGAAGTCACCTGCCTGTGGTCCTGGGCACCATCGCCTGTGGCCCAGGCAAAGCTGCCCACCCACAGTCCCCTGCAGCTACGGCCGGCCTGGGTCCCGGATGCCTGTGGCCGGCCAGAGGGAGGGAAGCCTGGGTCCTGAGTGCCTGTGGTCGGCCAGAGGAGGTAATCCTGGGTCCCAGGTGTGGGGCCAAGGCAGAGGTGGTTAGGGGCCATCAGGCCAGCAGGGGAGCAATTAGGGGCGATCGATCAGGCAGGCAGGCAGAGGTGGTTAGGGGTGATCAGGCAGGCAGAAGTGGTTAGGGGGCAATCATTCAGGCATGCAGATGGGTTAGGGGCTATCAGGCAGGCAGGCAGGTGAGCAGTTAGGAGCCAGCGGTCCCGGATTGCAGTCGGACATCCCTGGAGGGGTCCCAGATTGGAGAGGGTGCAGGCAGGGCTGAGGAACATCTCCCCCTGCACGAATATAAAAATTATAAATTTGAGTCAATAAACATTTATTGAACACCATGTGTTAGGTACATGCTAGGAATCAGGTATTATAAATAGATAGTTCATACATGTATAAAACAATAGCCCTGTCCTACAGAAGTCTCCAGTCAGGAATAGAACAATTCTGCACCTCTCCATGCTTCTCTTTCTGCCCCACCCCAGTCTCCCTTTAAAGGGGAGATTGCACCTGTGGTTGGGCAAATCCAGGACAGTCATTGGGCCACGTTTTACTAGAGGACTGAGTGGCTGAGCCTTAAGAAGATCACCACCCATTTGTGGTGCCCTTTCCACCTTCCTGTTTTATACCAAGGCAAGACTTGGAGCCTAGAGATAGGTCAGCCACCCACTGTTTTACTTTAAGTGTCTGTTCAGGTTCAGTGGACTCAGTGCCCACCTGGGCCCTCTTCTCTCTCTCTCTCTCTCTCTCTCTCTCTCTCTCTCTCTCTCTCTCTCTCTCTCTCTCCCTCCCTTCCTCCCTCCCTCTCTCCACTGGAGGTAGAGGTGGGAAGAGTAAGAGTCCCACTTTGACTTTAAGCCAAAGCTGCCAATTCCAACTTAATTTTCCTAGTTGATTCTACTCTGTAGATTGTGGATCAAGGGCATTGGTCCAGATTTAATCCTGGCACTTTATTTTCATTTCTTATTGTTCTTTACACACAGATTCCTCAGTCTGAGCCCCACGAGGAGGGGGAAGAGGATAAGCATGATACAGGCATTCTTGGGACCCTGTGCCTAATTCCAGCAGATGAACACAGACATGGAGTTTCATGGGTGGGAAATTAGGGGCGAGGAGATGGTGAGGCAGGTGCAGTAAGGACTGAAATTTTCAGCAGGTGCAGTGGGAAGACTATGGAGGGAGATCGTGTCCCATGAGGAAGATATTCTGGGGAAACAGGAATATGTTCTGGAAATGGGGAGATCTCAAATTTGGTTCAATCATGTAGGAGAGGGCATGGGGAGAAGAATGCTGGAAAAGAAGCAGGCCGATATGGAAATCTTTGACTACCAAGCCAAGGTTTTACACATGACTTGGTAGGCAATGAGGAGTGGATGAGGGTTGGGGCACAGGGATGTGGAAGTGGTCCCTGTACATACAATGACGGAGCTGTCTGTATGGGTAAGGAAGAAGGGAAAGGAAGGCTGGAGTTATTGGACTGAAGTGGTCTGTTTGCATGCATGCATCAAAGCCCAATAAGACACAAACAGGAGTTTGCAGCCAAGAGTATAAGAACTTATTAAGGAGGTGGCACCATGCCCAGAGAGAGTCACAGGTGAGTTAATGCTCAAAGACCTGGTTCCCCAATGGCTTCCAAGGGATGGATTATGTAGAGGGGGATTCATTAATCATGGTGACTAAAGGAGTTAGGGCTGTGGTCTCTACTGATTGTTTGGTTCTAGGACAGGGAGTAGTGGATCATTGCAGCTGGTCTTGATGTCAGCCACGGTGTTGTTCTTTCTGACTTTGCAAGGATTTGTTTGGTGAGGTCATTCCGCTGTCCTGTTCTGGAGCTAAACACAACTGAGGCCTTGGTGTTATCTTTAGTTTTACTGAAAACTTTGTCTCTGTGGTCACTAGGCCCAGGATCTTGTTCCTAAGACTACGGGATACTAACTAGAGCCTCACTGTCCTAAGGGCTTAATAATTAAGCAAAGGAGAGGGAGGTGGGTGAGTCAGGGCACTATTGAGACGATTTGAGTCCAAGGAGGGGGAAAAAATAAAAAGAAAAGTCTAGATGAAAGAAAATAGGATTTCGGAGCAGTTACACCGGCACTGCCAGGCCAGAGAGGAGACTGGAGCGTAACACCAGAGGTGGTGGTCCATGAGAGGCAGTGCAGTCCCGACTTCCTGCTCTCTGGAAAGGATTGATTCAAACCCAGGTTAGATTCAATTTTTTAGCTGCTGCGTCAAACTCTTGGTTGACATGGGGCCTGGCATTGACTGAGATTACCAGGTCTTCCCACACACACTCAGGAATCCTTCAGACCTCCCCACACTCACAATTTACAATTCATTTGGAGGATATCTGTGTAAAGCCTGACCTTCATCCTTGCGCAAATCAATCATTTTTAGTGTTAACTTGACATTACTGACTCCCAGCATAATTGTAAATCTTCACCTTGTTGTCTATCACTTTATTTCTTTTTCCCAGCTCTGTTTTGCCATACATGAAATAACCACCAAAGTTATTGCTAAAAATGTTGACAAGATAAGGATGAAGACAGACCCCTAGAGCTCTAATTGGAAGACCCACAAATAGCATCACAGCCATTGATCAGCAGACTGCAGAAACATTGCTCCCCTGGAGGCAGATCCACCCAGCAGCCTCATCCTGCCCCTCAGTTAATCGTTTCACTCCATATAGACCTCACAGCGATATCAAGGACTAAGCCTTCCCCTGGCTGCAGTCTCTCTAGAACAGTGGTTCTCAGCCTTGGCTGCACATTAGAATCACCTGGGAATCTTTTTAAAATCCTGATTTCTGGGCCTCATCCTCCGGAAATTCTCTTTCTTTGTTATGGGGTGGGGCCACAGCGGCAGCAGCAGTCAATCAAGCTACCAAGGACAGGGGTGTCGGAGTGAGCACCTCCTGCCAACCCAGAACCTCTTGGGTGGGGCCACAACATTAGTAACAAAGAAACAGAGTTTCCGGAGGATGAGGCCCAGAAATCAGGATTTTAAAAAGATTCCCAGGTGATTCTAATGTGCAGCCAAGGTTGAGAACCACTGCTCTAGAATGAGCAAGATCAGAAGGAGATTCATGGGACACCATTGTTCTGCTACTTTTGCAAAGACTGTTCTTTCTTATTCGTATTTATTCTTTTTTTTTTTTTTACATCACCGCCCACCCTGTGTACTCGCTTTGCTTTTGTGCTTTTGGGGTGCAGTGTCGCTGGGGGCGGGGTGGGAGTGAGGGAGTCTTATTTTTATTTTAAAGATATTTTTCCTTTTCTTATACAAATACTAGGGGCCCGGTGCACGAAATTTGTGCACTGGGTGTGTGTGTGGGGGGGAGTGTCCCTCAGCCCAGCCTGCCCCCTCTCACATACTGGGAGCCCTCAGGCGTTGACCCCCATCACCCTCCAATCGCAGGATCGGCTCCTTGCCCAGGCCTGACGCCTCTGGCCTGGGCGTCCGGCCTGGGCAGTGGGGACCCGCAGCTGCAGCGGCCCCGCGATCATGGGCTTTGCTTTAGGCCCAGGCAAGGGGCCCCTAGCTCCTGGGACTGCCAGCTTCGACTGTGCCCAGCTCCCATCAGTGGCTCCACCCCTACTTCCTGCTATCACTGGCCAGGGCGGAAAAGGCACCTGATTCTCCGATCATGGCTGGGGGGCAGGGCAAAGGCGGCCCCAGGGCCACCTTTGCCCTGCCCCCCAGCTCTTAGCTCCCCCCTGGGTTTCCAATCACTGTCAGTGGCAGGGGGCTTCTTCCTGCTTTCCCTTTCGCCTCCCAGCATTGTGCCTACATATGCAAATTAACCGCCATCTTGTTGGCAGTTAACTGCCAATCTTAGTTGGCAGTTAATTTGCATATAGCCCTGATTAGCCAATGAAAAGGGTATCGTCGTACGCCAATTACCATTTTTCTCTTTTATTAGTGTTGACAAGAAGAGGAATTGCTGCCCTGACCGGTGGCTCAGTTGGTTGAAGCAGCATCTTGTACGCTGAGAAGTTGTGGGCTCAATTCCAGGTCAGGGCACATACCTAAGTTGTGGGTTCCATCCCCATGGGGGCGTACGAGAGGAGACCAATCGGTATTTCTTTCTCACATCAATTCATTCTTCTCTCTCTCTCTCTCCCCCCCCCTCTAAAACCAAAACCAATAAACATATCCTCAGGTGAGGATTAAAAGGGGAAAAAGGAGGAATTGCTGAATGGTATAGTAGTTTTCCATAGAGGCTACATCAATTTACATTCCCACCAACAGTGCACGTGCATTCTCTCTTCTCCAAATTCTCACCAGCACTTGTTATTTCCTGCCTTTTTGATAACTGCTATTCTAACAGGTGGGAGGTGGTATCTCATTGTGGTTTTGATTTGCATTTCCCTGATGATTAGTGTGGTTGAGGAACTTTTCATATGGCTGTTGCCATTTATTTCGTCTTTTTTGGAAAACTCTCTATTAGGTTCCTTTGTTCATTTTTAAATCAGATTCTTCTTTTTTTTTTTTTTTGCTATTGAGTTGTGTGAGTTCTTTATATATTTTGGATATTAACTTATCAGATATATGATTTGAAAATATTTTCTCTACCCTGATGGTTGCTTTTGCTGCAGAAACTTTTTACTTTGATGCAGTTCTACTAGTTTATTTTTGAACTAGTGTTGCCTTTGCTTCTGGTGTCAAATCCAAAAAGTCATCGCTAAGACCAGTGTCAAGGAACTTACCCCCTATGCTTTCTTCTAGGAGTCTTATGGTTTTGGGTCTTATGTGTAAGTCTTTTCTCCATTGTGAGTTAATTTTTGTGCATGTGTAAGACAGTGGTCCAGTTTCCTTCTCTTGCATGTGGGAAAGCTATCCAGTTTTCCCAACACCATTTATTGAAGGGACTGTCTTGATTCTATTGTATGCTCTTGCCTCCTTTGTCAAATATTAATTGAGCGTAATGGACATGACCTAATCAGGCGAGCTCTTTAAAAAGACACACAGAGCAACAGAGATTCTCTTCTGTGGGCCCTGATGAAGCCGGCAGCCATGCTGTGAATGGCCTGAGGAGCGTGGCCGCCAATAGGAGAGCACACCTCCATCCTACAACTGCCAGGAACTGATTTTGCCAGCAACCTGGGTGAGGCTGGAAGTTCATTCTTCCCAAGTTGAGCCTGTAGATGGGAATGAAACCCAGCTGATGATACCTTTATTGTCATCTTGTGAGACCCTGAGCAGAGAACCCAGCTAAGTATTTCTGGACTCTTAACCTGTGGAAACTGAGAGATAAACGCATGTTGTTTTAAACGGAATCCATTATGCAGTAGCAGAAAGCAGATACACAAAAGCAGAGTGAACAGTACAATGTCTTGCTACTCAAACTACAGTCCATGGACCCACGGTGCCCCCAGTATGTTCATTCTGATCCATGAAGAGTTCAGTACGGGACTTGAGAGTAACATTGGGAAAGTTTCATAGCGGTTTGACATTGCCACGACCTCCAACTGCACATCACTGGCCTCATCTCAAGGAGCAGGATGTAGACCAGCTTGGATTTGTCCAGTTTACATGATCAGTTGTGAATGGTGTGACCTGTGTATACCAGACACACGTTACAACACATACAATTTTAAGTTTAGTTTGGTGGCTGAAATCCAAAAGAATAAAAATGCAAGAAATGTAAGCATTTTTAAATCTTTATAACTTGTTATTTTTAATCATGCTTTCTTTTAATTTAGCAAATTATTAGCTAAATTAGGAAAATAACAATCCAATGATTTCTTTTTAACCCTAAGTTATTTTGACCCCATATTTCAATGACCATGGCTTAATGTAGCAGAAAACCAACCCATAGGACAAATAAAGCCAGTAAAGAAGTTTTCTTTGTAGCTTAAAGAATGCACAAATCTGTTAATGTGGCAATTCTCATATGTGTGCAGTTTGGACATGATGGTGATATGAAGAATTCTTTTTGATTTTGCCAATAAACACAGCTAGCTCTGAATAATATACAATTATGAAAGAGTACTTCATTAACAAACGTGGTTTGGAGTTTAAGTTTTATGTAGAAGAAGTTGTTCTGATGGGAGAATTTCTGGAGCAGTCACCTGGATGGAGGAGCTTGTGAATTGATGCCCTGCTTCCTTCATTGACAAAATCTTGCTACAAAAATAAAATAAAATAAATAAATAAATCAGGTGAACTAAATAGTGCCCTTAGTGATGAATTAAGACTCTGTGAATAACATAAAGGCAAATGCATTAAATTAAGGGCCCTTCTACTTTTATGAGCTATATGTGGAGTCGAGTGGAGCATAATGATCTCTTGGTGCCTGGTGGGGCACAATGCTTGTTGGGGGAGAATTCTGTTGGTAAAAATGCAGAACAAGCCCTAGCTGGTTTGGCTCAGTGGATAGAGGGTTGGCCCATGGACTGAAGGGTTCTGGGTTCATTCCGGTCAAGGGCATGTACCTTGGTTGCAGGCTTGATCCCTAGCCCTGGTCCATGCAGGAGACAACCAATCGATGTGTCTCTCTCACATCTATGTTTTTCTCTTTCTGTCTCTCCTCCTCCCTTCTACTCTCTCTAAAAATTAATGGAAAAAATATCCTTGGGTGAGGATTAACAAAACAAAACAAAATGCAGAACAAATTCATCATGTTTTTGTAAGATAAGAAATCAATACTTAAAGATGTGAATTGGACATCCGGACTTGCTGCTTTGTCTGATATCTTAGATATTTTTAAGGATGTTAAAACTTCCACTTAAGGGAGGAAAGCAACAAAGATCAAAAAAGGCAAAAACAAAAAAAGGGAATGTCGACAGATTTCTATGACGTGTCTCAACAATAATCAGGAATGTAGGTGCTAGCCTGTTGCTGTACACTTATACACCTGTGACTTCGGATTTTATTTTCCATCAAAAGATAATGCACATGTAAGAGATCTATGGCTCTGGAATCTATTCTTTTCATAAAAAATAGGTCTAATTCAAATTGAACGACAGCTTTACAGGGTACATTGATGGCACTGGCTACTGGTCAAGGACTGAAGACGAATTTTGAAAATGCAGCATTATTTGCTTCACTTTGGAGAGAAGTTAAAAATGAATATCCTGAGCTTGCTGAAATCACTTTAAAGTCTCTTCTGCTATTCCAGTCATCACACCTCTGTGAGGCTGATTTCTCTACTAGAAGAGTCATGACAAGGAAACAAAGGACTGTTTAGGGGAACATTGTCCCTGTGAGCAGTGTTGGCATCAATCCACACTAGGTCAGATCAGTTAACAAGCAAGAAGCAAGTTCATTTGTCACATTAAAAGCTTTAAATATTGATGTACATGGTTTTTGTTGAAACTTTGTGCAGAGGCATTTAATATGAGGAAAAAAATGCTTATGCCTTCTCTCTGATGAGTTATGATTGTGGGATGACACAAAGTTACAAATATAACAGCAATTATCCTATTCATCACTTATATACGCACATTCAAAGCCACATGTGGTTGAAAGATTTTCTTTTTCCACGAGATATGTTGTTCTGATTATTTTTATTTTTAAAAAATTTTACTTATTTTTTAAAAGAGAGAGAGACAGAAACATCAATTCATTGTTCTGCTCATTTATGCATTCATTGGTTGATTCCTGAATGTGCCCTGATGGGGGATGAAATCCACAACCTTAGCATGTCAGGACAATGATCCAACCAACCAAGCTACCCAGCCAGAGCCTGATTATATTTATTGAAATATAATTTATGTGTTGAATCCAATAAATATTAGATTATATATTGTATGTCTGTTTTTTTCATCGTTTCTTGGCAATTCACTTTTATTGTATTTTATAAAAGTACTAGAGGCCCGGCACCCAAAATTCCTGCATGGGTATGGTCCCTAGGCCCAGCCTGTGATCAGGGCCATTTTCCCCGGCTACCGACAGCCGGCCCCGCCCCCCGCCACTACCCAAGCCCGGTTCCCCATTCACCATCGATTGATGGGAGCCTGCTGGCCGGGGGAAGGGACCAAGAGGTGGTCAGTGTGCCTCATAGTGACTGGTCAAGCAGTCATTCTGGTCGTTCTGCCCTTAGGGTCAATTTGCATTTTACCCTTTCATTATATAGGATTGGTGTATAATAAATTGGAAATTAAAAAAAAAATCAAACCAGTCCTTTCCCAAATAGATGAGCAGCTACCTGGGTATAAAACTGCAGGGAGTATGCCCTGGCTGATGTGGCTCAGTTGGTTAGAGCATTATCGATACACCAAGATTGTGGGTTTCATCTCAAATCAGTGCACATACAAGAATCAACCAATGAATGCATAAATAAATGGAACAACAAATAGATGTTTCTCTCTCCCTTCCTCGCTTTCTAAAATTAATAAATTAAAAACAACAACAACAACAACTGCAGGGATCAACTTCTCCTCTACAAAGGCCTACCATTCAGAGTCCTTGTCTGCGCTGTTCGCCCACTTCTATGTTTGCTGGAGTAAATCCCAGACATCATATCATTTTACATGCAAGTACTTTAATACTTATCTCTAAAAGTAACGACTTAAAAACACGAACCATAATATCATCACATTCAACAAAATAAGGAACTCCTTGTGATATCCAATATCTAGTTTATATTTATTCTTCCCTGATTATCTCAAAAACATATTTGTATTTTTTCCAAATCAGGATGCAAATAAATGCCACCCATGGCATTTGGTTGTGACTTAGCACATCTCTTTTCATCTGAAGTTGCTGCCTCTCTTTTTTTAAAGCGTTGTTGGTTGAACCGGCGACATTTGTCCTGTGGAATTTCATTTCTGGATTTATTTCTTCCTAGAACTGTCTGTGAACCTGTTTTTCTATCCTTAATAGTTCCCTTTCCTGGACATTAAAGGCTTGATTAGATTCAGGCTTGTTTTTCTTTAAAATTGCTTCCTAGGCATGTGGGGTACGTCCTATCGCATCACCCCAATGGGCATGTGCATGTGATTGCCCACCTGTAGTGACGCTAACTAACCTGGATCAGTGGGTTTACTTTTCCACCTTGATCCATTCATTATTTATTCCATTGACTTTTACTGAATGGTTAGCAGCCTTTAATAATTGCTACCTAGATCCATTTTTCATTGGGGATTTGCAAAATGGTGATTTTCTAATGATCTCATTGCTTCATTTATTAGCTTGAATACTTTGTATGGAAAGAAACATTCCTTCTTCATTTGGTTATTTTGAAATATAATCTGCAGAGGAAAACAGGATAAAGATATTAAATTCTTCCCCTTCCATTATCAATTTTCAGAATAACAAATTTGTGCCTTATCTAAGGTGATCAATTAATTTAGTTTTGGATTTTTTTTTTTACTATCACTATGAACTCATGGTTTTTAATATATTTGATATGTTTCAAAACATATGTTTTCAAACAAATGACATGTTTATTATTACTCAAATGGTCCCATCTTTGGGCAATGAGAGCCCCTTCAAGGTGGCTCCTGGTTCTCTTTTTGTCATCACCCGGTCATCTTGGAGAGCTCCTTGTTTTCAGACATGACAAGCTGTCCCAAGTTCATCTGATACACTTTTGGCCCCAGGCCTAGAATCAGCCATTTCTCTAAGGAACCCTGGTTCTGTTTAGAGGGAGTTGGCATTTATGGGCTACAGTCTGTGTTCTACATGTCTAATTTCTTTTTTTTTTTTCTTACTCCTCACCTCAGGATATGCTTATTGATTTGAGAGAGGGAGAGAAAGGGAAGGAGGGAGGGAGGAAGGTAAGGAGAGAGGTAGGGAGAGAGGGGGAGAAACATCGATGTAAGAGAGAAACCTTGATCAGTTGCCTCCCATATGCACCCCAACTGGGGATCAAACCTGAAACTGGGTATGTTCCTTGACCAGGAATCAAACCCACAAACTTTTGGTGCGTGGGACGATGCTCCCACCTGGCCGGGGCTACATGTCTAATGCCTTTAGTCCCTGTTCTCCTGGACTAGAAGAATTCACCAAGGACTGACTATATTAGAGTTTGGGGCTAAGGCCATTGCTTTGCTTTGAGAGTCCATGTATGTGTCACCAGAAAATGACACTTGTACCACCCCTGAAACATCTAAGTGACTTCATTCAGTCACTCAACAAATACTTAAGGATTGCCTATCATATCTGTTGTCAGGCCTCAGGGCATCCTAGTCCTGCTGTCATGGAGATAGCACACACATGCGATGGGGTTCCGGGGCTGCCTTTCTATAGAGGGTGGTCTGATGCACTTGGACACAGAGGCCGGCCTGCAGGAGGTGAGGAAGGATGCCCGTCTGAAGTCTGTGGGGCAGAGGGAGTGGCCGGTGCAGGGGCCCTGAGTCAGGAATATGTGATGTGATTCTAACACTGGAGAGACGAACAAATTCTTTACTCCCCAAAGTTTCATCTTTTTTACCAGTTACAAAATATTTTCTCACAGTAAAAATTTTAAGCTTATGGCTTGCCTTTCAATGGTGATCTTTTATATGGTGACTTTTAGGCCATTACTTCCTGATGTCTTGCAAGATATCCCATCTTCTCCCCTCCACCCCCAATCCTCATATTCTTAAAAATAGTTTTATAATTCCAGAAGTCATAGGCCTTTAATGCAGAGCGCTTGCAAAGCACAGAGGGACAAACAAAACAAAACATAGAACAAAATAAAATTCAAACAAAACAGAAGCCATCTGTTGCCCGGCCACGCAGAATTACCCTCTGTAATATGGCAGTTGGTAGCCTTCCATTCTTCCACAAAATGCTGCCCAGCTGGGACTCTGGACCCTGCTTTCCGGCTTTCAGCGCGGTCCTCAGCGGCTGCGAGTTCTAGCTTTTATCTGCTCAGTACTTCTTTGTCAGAGCAGGGGTTTCTTGCCGAGCTATGGCTTACACCTGCTGACTTGAATTGTCCCTTTAGACTTAGGGGGCACCCCCAGAGTGCCCTGTATCCCCATCTTTCTCTGTCTCCAGGGGACACGCCACTGGGTCCTGCCATTTTCACATCACTAACCAGTGCTTGCTTCCTGGTCAGAAGTGACAAGGAGAGTCTGTCCTCACTGTCACCATTTCTCCTTCGAGCTGAGAGTGAGGGGGTGGGGACAGGGGAGAGGAGGCAAGCAGGACTTCAAAGGCAACAGTGGAGCCAGAAATTAATCAATTCTTCTTAAAGAAAGAATTTAATCAATTCTTCTTAAAGGAAGAATTAATTTTAGTGTAAAGCGGAATTTCATTGACTGAGTTTGCTTCTCTCCCCGGAGGCTGTGTGTGGTGTTATCACAGAGGATGGTCTTTTGGTCAGTCTCATCACCAGTCCTCTGAACACTTGCATATGTGAAACATTCTTTTTTAAAATATGTTTTTATAGATTTCAGAGAGGGAGGGAGAGGGAGAGAGAGAGATAGAAACATCAATGAGCCCTGGCCGGTTTGGCTCAGTGGATAGAGCTTCGGCCTGTGGAGCAAAGGATTCTGGGTTCAATTCCGGTCAAGGGCACGTACCTCAGTTACAGGCTCCTCCCCAGCCTGGACCCTGGTGCAGGAGGCAACCAGTCAATGTGTTTCTCTCACATTGATGTTTCTCTCTGTCTTTCCCTCTCTCTACTACTCTGCCTAAAAGTCAATGGAAAAATATCCTCGGGTGAGGATTAACACACACACACAAAAAAAAAGAGAAGAAAAAAGAAACATTAATGATGAGAGAGAATCATTGATTGTCTGCCTCCTGCATGCCCCCTACTGGAGATCAAGCCCACAACCTGGGCATGTGCCCTGATGGGGAATCAAACCATAACCTCCTGGTTCATAGGTCAATATTCAACCATTGAGCCACACTGGCCTGGCTGTGAAACATTCTTAACAAATTTAGACACATGAGGGAAAAATGACCAAATGAGAACAAATAGGTACCAGGTGTTAGGGGAAACAATTCAACATACAACAGGTACCTTGATACTAACAAAAATATCTGGGCATTGCCCCAGCCGAGTGGCTCAGTTGGTTGTAATATCATCCCGTATGCCAAAAGGTTGTGGGTTTGATTCCCAGTAGGGCACATACCTGGATTGCGTGTTTGATCCCTGGTTGGGGTGTATGCAGGAGGCAGCCAATCAATGTTTTTTTTCTCTTTCTCTCTCTACTTCTCTCTCTCTACCTCTCTCTCAAAAAAGAATTAAGGAAGGAAGGAAGGAAGGAAGGAAGGAAGGAAGGAAGGAAGGAAGGAAGGAAGGGAGGAAACCTTGGTCTTTTTGAGAGGCAACACAGCACAGTGGTTAGGAGAAGATTCTGGCATCACCGTGTCAAGCTTCAACCCTTAGCTTGGCCGCTTCTGAGCTGTGTGATCTTGGGAAAGACAGTAGGCAATCTGTACCTTAGTTTCTGCATCTGGGAAATGGGGACAAAGCCATAGAAGCACCGGCTCCTCTGGGGTTACACAGGAATCCTGTGAGTTGACAGGTGTCCAGCACTTAGCACAGTGCTGGCCCATGGCGGGCGCCCTCCTGCATTAGCTGTGTTTATTGACCGTGGTGTTTACCTTCCTAATCTTCACAACAACCCAGTTAACTATGTATGGTCATCACCCCCATTTTACAGAGGGCTTAACTGAGGCACAGACTGGTTGATAACTAGTCCAAGTCACATGCTGGAAACTGGCACAGCTGGCATCCAAACCTGGGTGGTCCCGGCTCAGAGCCTGCTCTTCACGGTGATGCCTGCAAGAGGAAGTGCCAGGCTGCTTTTGTGGGGGCGGATGCTGGGCAGGTCCTGGGGTACAACACAAGTGCCACAGTGGAGCACGGTGTGTGGAGGTCAGAGAAGGCTTCCTGGAGGAGGGGACCCTGAGCTGAGTCAGGCCAAGGGAGTTAAATGGAGGCAGCCTCGCTCCCTGACAGTGTAGCCTTCTCTCCTCACTGGCTAAAGAGGGCTGCTGTGGAAAGGAAACCTTCACCGCAAGTGGAAGCGCCAGCGTTAGCATTACACACACTCCTGATAACAGGGGCTGCTTTCGAATCACACACCCGCCTCGTGTTATTATTATATTCACTCCCAGGAGCAAATACAGCACTTTAAAAATACAACTACACAGATGGTGACTAGACTTAGTGTGATGATCACATTGTTAGGTATATAAATGTCGAATCACTATGTTGTACATCTGAAACTAATATAATATTGTATTCCAACTATACATTAATCAGATATTATTTAAAAAGTGAAAATAGCCCAGCCAGCATGGCTCAGTGGTTAAGTGTCGACCTATGAATCAGGAGGTCAGGGCACATGCCCAAGTTGTGGGCTTGATCCCCAGTGTGGGGCTGCAGGAGGCAGCCCATCAATGATTCTTTCTCATCATTGATGTTTCTTTCGCTCTCTCCTTCTCCCTTCCTCTCCGAAATCAATAAAAATATATATTTTTTTTAAATGAAAATACACGGACACAGGAAAGAACAAGGTTTCTAAAGGTGCTGCGGGCGGTTTCATCACCGCCTGTTTCCTGCAGCTCCAGCCGCGCCGTCTCCCTCTTTCCCCCCGGACTCGCCTGCCACAAGCCTCATTAAACGTTTGGAGATTTGCAGAACCGCAACCAGATTTGCCGTCCCCAGTGCGGCCTTCCTTCTTGAGCGATAGCAGCAACGATGTTTCCCTCACGCTGAGCACACAACCCAGGCCGTGTGATTAGGGCCGTGGGGGAACTCGGCTCCCGGGATCACGGCCGGGGAATGATGCCGCGGGAAGACGGCGGAATTTCTCCGCCGAGTGCCACTGAGCCGGGCGGGTTGCTGAGACGAGTGCTATCAGCATGTCATTGCATAAAGTGGACGTTTCCCCCCGCGGTATTTAATAATTTATACTGTAAAAAGACAAGTAGCTGTCCAACGAGCTAATTAAAAACACCGGCTGGCACAGATGAGCAGTGCGGTTCTTAGGAAAGTGTCCGTTTGTTACCCTGACAGCTTCTAAGAAGAGAATGTGTCTGTGCCCCAGGTTCGCAGACACGACGCGGCCGCCGCGGGAAGTCCACTGCGGAGAACAGATGCGTCCATGAGCCTCTCCCATGACCACACAGCCCTCAGCACAGAATCAGACGATAGATGAAGCGAGTGCCTGCAGAAAAAATGCAGTTCCCACTAAACAAGGGAATTGGAACCTTTTTTAAAAATATTTTTTTTATTGGTTTCAGAGAGGGAGGGAGAGGGAGAGAGAAACATCAACGATGAGAGAGAATCATTGATCAGCTGCCTCCTGCAGGGGGGCTGAGCCCGAGACCCAGGCATGTGCCCTGAGGGAATGGACCTATGACCTCTGAACTGTGACCTCCTGGTTCATAGGTCAATGCTCAACCACTGAGCCACACCGCTGGGTGGAAACTGGAACCTTTTTGATCCCAATATCAGCCTGTGGGCCACACGTTTCCCCAGCTCAGCAAGGAGGGGATGTGTTGGGCATCAGTACCAGGCACCCCTCAGGGGGACGAGGACCTCGCCGAGGAGCAGCTCTCCGACAAGGTGGCCCAGGCGAAGGCTCCACAGGACTGCCAGGTCCCCGGGCTGTGGGGTGCAGACCCAGCCTCTGCTCTCTCCCCACGGTCCTCTAAACCAGCGGTCGCCAACCTTTCGGACCTCCCGTACCACCAGTGGTCCACGGGTCACCGGTTGGTGACCGCTGCTCTAAACGACAGTAAATGGACAAAAGCAAAAACAGAACAGGCAGAAGTCCCCGCCGGTGAAGAGACTAGGCCAGAGGCATCACGGGACTGAGAGCAGGTGCAGTCAGGACCCGAGGAAAAAAAAACAACGGGCCCTCCTGGCTGGGAGCTGCCTGATATGTACAGCCAGGCCGTGGTGTTCTCCTCAAACAAAGACAGTCACATAGAACACCTGCGTCACACGAGGCCGCTCGGTGACGTGAGATGAAGATAGAAACAAGACCACCCCACGAGCATGCCTGTGCCTCAAGGAGAACGGGAATATTGCCCAGACCTGCAGAATGGCCCTGACCCCTTCCCTGGATCAGACAATGACTGAGGCTTCTTTACTGATTGCAGCCTTTCCCCCGACTCCTGGAAGAGATACAGCATCCCAGGGCCACTCCTCATCCAGACAGCACCCAATCCAGAGAAAACCGCCACTTCGCTGAACCTCCTCCAAATCACCCAACTCATGTCCAAATCATACCCTAAGTCCTTCCCCACACTCTTCCAGGGCACCCACAGTTCTCATTGCAACAAGACAATAAGCCCCATTTTGTTTGACTATAGGTGTGCTCCTGTGGGCTGTGACTAATGAACATCAAAAGGCCCAGCTCCCCTCCTACCCCCCTGCCCCCATTGCCCCAGTTTAGACAGCCAGGGATGGCAGGGTACCCTAGAGAGACTGGGCCGGGGACTGAGGCAGGGGCGCACCAGGCCCTGCTGGAGGAAAGGGTGTATTCTCCAGAAAGGGGCATTAAGTGACTGATGACATCACAGCAAGGCTCCCAACCCTCTCCCCCACCTGGCTCTCAGAAAAGACAAAGGAATAAACAAGAATCACACAGGAAGCAGAGACAATGGCTAGAAATGGAGAGAATATCTAAAGCAGAAGCATATTCTTCAACACATAAGTAACAAGAAAAAAAAGAGTTGGAAGGAAAATTATACATTAAAAGAGACTTCAGAGCTTAATTAATAGCAAAGTGTAGACTTTGCTTGGATTCTGATGTAAACACAGCCATTAAAAAAAACAAAACATCATTTAGGAAACCATCAGAGAAAGATGAATATTGCCTGCATATTTGATGATATGAGGGAATGATCATCAAACGGTTTTAGATGTGATCAATGTATTGTGGTTATGTTTACATAGAAGATTCCTCATGTCTCAGCAATATATACGGGAATATTGATAAGTGAAATGCTTTGAATTATGGAATTTGCTTCAAAAGAATCCTTGGGGGGGAGGGGGTGAAGATGAATGAACCAAGGCTGGCAGAAGTGGAATCGTCAAAGCTGGGTGGGGGGTATAGAGAGGCTTATCATCTATTAGCTCATTTTGTATGTTTGAAATTTTCCACAAGGGAAAGTGAACAAAAACAAGGAAAACAAAACAAAAATCTATCAATTAAAAACACACACACACACCTTTGAGACTGAAAATTGTTCTGAAAGAAAGGGATTATTGAGCCCCGTGCTAGCAGAGGAAGGACCACATCCTAGGGCGCGTGGTCTGAACCAGCAGCGGGGCTGGGTAGAGAGTCCTCTGCCCTGGGGGTGATGGACAGCGTTTGGGGACGAAAAATGTAAGTTGTTTTGCATTTACTTTCCCTGTTGATGGGGAGCGGGCGGGAGAAGGCGAAGCAGGGAAAGTTCTGGGATAAGTGAATCTACTTGCTGCTTCTGGACTGGTTGTGGGCAATGTCCGGACGGCCCATGTGGAAGCAGGACTGGAGGTCTGGGGCGTCCAGACGATTGCTGGAATAGCTGCCTGGAAATTGATCAGAGCTTCAGCATACATTCAGGAATGCAATCGGTCTGTTTACTGATGAACTCTCGGTGTCTCTTCCTCTCACCCTCCCGCCTGCTGTAATTGATTGAGAACATCTGGGCATGCTTTCTCGCCTAAACTCCCGAAGTATCACTTTCTGTAACCGCCACCAAATTCCTCGGCTTATTCAGACCCTGCCCTAGACCCCAAGCCCGGAAGATGTCAGGGCAGTCTGTCCTCAAAGATTGCAGACACAGGAAGAAAGCTTTGGAAAGCAATTTGAAAATGGCAGAAACTTTATCCAGGATCATGAGGCAGGGAGGTAAGAGACAGCCCCAAGCACATTGTACATCGTGGTCTTTTCTCTTCTTCACTTCTCTGGCCCCACCCCTAGGAAGAATAGTATCTGCCCACAAGGCCCCTTTCGTATCCCAGCTACCACCTTACTGGGCAGCTTGGCTGGGGGATTCTGGAGGGCAAAATGCAGGTGGCAGCTATGGGGTCAGATTTGGCCCTGGATGAAGGAAAGGGGGTGGTTGCCTTTGGTGAAAGGGAGGAGATGAAAATGCCCTCACTGACCTGGTGGCAGGTGGGAGGTGAGCGTCAGGACTGGAGGATGACCTGGTGGCACCTGATTGTTGGCAGATGGAGGTTGTGGTGACTCCTGGAGGCAAGGAGCTGGAGGTCTGGGGGGCGTTTGTAAGGGTTGCTGCATAAGGGGCTGATTCCTAAAAATCCCCTCTACAATGTTAATCTTGGGAGAAGAATTCTATGTCTCAGACTGAGTACAGTTCACTTGGAGACCCATAGTAGCTTGAAAAGGAGTTTTCTTTTTTTCTTTATCAAGAAACTCCAAGGGCTCTCCTGCTTTTGAGCAACTTACCTAGCTTTTCATATATTTTTGAGACTTGTTTTCAGCCTTATTGAAATACAAATAAAAAATGTTTTTTTCTATCTTTGTAACAAAAGGTACCTTTATGCTTTACATATAAGGATTTTCACCAACTGTGTGGAACTGGGGATTCAGTTAATGACGGCTAGATGGAAATTTGTGGCTAATACAGAGCTATTTCTAAAAATAGGCAGTTATCAGTGAAATTCATTCACCCGGAAAGGGCCCATCAAAACAGTCCTGAAAAACAGGCACAGGCCAGAGCCATGTGTCGTGACCTCTTTGGGATAATGCACCCCCCCAAGAGTCTAATGGAAGATGGGAACGCCTCAGCATGCGTGTGCACACATTTTGCATATAATTTTAGAGGGTTCACTGAACCCTCTTGAGCAAGAACAACAA
The DNA here is from genome assembly GCF_963259705.1 of Myotis daubentonii. Taxonomy (NCBI): domain Eukaryota; kingdom Metazoa; phylum Chordata; class Mammalia; order Chiroptera; family Vespertilionidae; genus Myotis; species Myotis daubentonii. Next base: position 75,821,593 of record NC_081847.1, on the reverse strand, counting down.
AGAACTGGGAGGAAGCGATGAACCATTTACATTTCAAAAGGATTCTTTGCTCCAAAAAAAAGAGAGGATTTACTAAGGCTCAAATGCCTTCCAGTAAATTCCAGTTGGTTTATTTGATTTGCAAATATTCTATTTCTGTAAGACTTTACAGCTAAGACACTGTTTAATCTGTTCAAGCCTAGTCCCTACACAAACCCATTAATGACACAAACAAGAAATGCTTTAAACAGATGTTTATGTCCCTCTTCTCTGCGCTGGCCAGACCTGTGGGCAGCAGAACAGACACTGTTTCGTGTGGAGCGTGGAGCTAACAGAGGGTTGGCCGAGGAGGAGAGCAGGTCTGGGTTGTGCCTGGCTGAGGCTTCAGCACCTAGGACAGCTCTCAGTACCAGCGATTGGTTCAGTGTGTGACGAACCCAAAGTAAGCTGAGGACTGTGCTGTGAAGAAAGCCGAGTGCTGTAAAGGGTGGGGCGATGGGGAGAAACTTCCATGGAAGGAGGCGGGGAGGTTCAGGGAAGATGTCCGCAGGGAGGAGAGATTTACGCTGAGCATTGAAGGATGCGACCTGGGGAACAGTGTTTCAGAAGGGAAGACCAGTGTGTGCAAAACCCCAAGTCCAGAGGGGTGCGCCATGGCGAGGCGTAGGATGAGCGTGGGAGGAACCAGACACCAGGCCTCTAGACCCGGTTAAAATCGGCTTCTTTAGTTCTGGATACTACGGGAAGCAATCGGAAGGTTTAAGCCATGGAGTGAGATGATTTGATCTACATTTTCAAAAAAATTGCTCTGGCAGCTGTGTAAAGAATAAACTATTGGGCCCTATCTGGTTTGGCTCAGTGGATAGAGCATCGGCCTGTGGACTGAAGGGTCCCAGGTTCGTTTCTGGTCAAGGGCACATGCCCGGTTGCAGCTCGATCCCCAGTAGGGGGCGTGCAGGAGGCAGCCAATCAATGATTCCCTCTCATCATTGATGTTTCTCTCTCTCCCTCTCCCTTCCTCTCTGAAATCAATAAAAATATATATTAAAAAAAATAAACTATTGGGAGTGGATGACAAAGGGGACAGCTGAAGGCTGGTCATCTGGACAAGAGATAATGGTGGGTAGGGGGAGAGTTGGGGGTGTCAAGAAGTGGTTGGGGTAAGGACCCCTGGAAGGAAAGTCAGCCATCCAGGTGGGGAGCGGGAACTTTGAGGTGTCCTCAGGAGAGGACCTGCGGGGTCTGGGGGCCCGGTGTCTCCCAGGAGAGGTGGGCACAGGGCTGAGGAGGGGATGGGGTAGAGGGCCCTTTAGGGCATTTCCTAGAGGAGGGGAGGGAGTGCACAGAGAACAGGGCAGACTCTTCACAGTGTCCTTTGCTGCTTTTGTTTGATGTTTACGGGGGCTGGTTTGTAAATGTTCCCAGCAGGGCCCCTATCCAGCCACCAGCTTAACCTTACTGAACATCACTATATAATCCTTCCACCATGGATGCGAATGACCTCAAGGACATAGATAGTAATAAAATAGTAATGAAGAAATGAGTTTTGAGTATGTCTACCTTCATTTTTAATATAATCTGTTTCCTTGTAAGTTTACATAATTTAATTTTAATAATGACTGTTGAAGAACTGGCTAGGACTATTCCTGAAAATTTAATAATCAGCTCTCCAGGGGTAGTACAAGCCAGGTCCGGAGGCCATGGCTGATGCCCAGGGCGGGTTCCAGCTCCAGTGCTGGGGGCCCTTTCCCACCGAGCTCTCCTGCTGCTGGGAGCCCTTGTTCCCGCCCCAGGAAACTGCAGGGCAGGACACATGACTGGCTGACTTCTTTTTTCTTTCCAGTGTAGAATCAGGTATTCTTTTTTTAAAACAATATATTTTTTATTGATTTCAGAGAGGGAGAAGGAGAGAGAGATAGAAACATCAATGATGAGAGAGAATCATTGATCAGCTGCCTCTTGCATGCCCCACACTGGGGACCGAGCCTGCAACCTGGGCCTGTGCCCTGACCAGGAATCGAACCATGACCTCCTGGTTCATAGGTCGATGCTCAACCATTGAGCCATGCTGGCCAGACTATAAGTATGTATTCTTTTCTAAGAAAAGTTATTAAAGTATAGCTGGCATGCAATAATGTATTAGTTTCAGGTGTACAGCACAGTGATTCAACATTTATACACCCTTCGATGTGATCACATCACTAAGTCTATTGGTCATCTATCACCATGTAGTTTTAGGATGGAATTGACTAGACTCCCTGTGTGGCGCTAAGAAGAGCTCAGAGCTGGGACAGCTGAGCCAGCCTGTGAGATGAGCACCTTTCCTGTAATGCAGGTCCAGGAACCGTCTGATTTTTGACCCCAAAAGAACAAAACACATTTAAAACGTGCATTTACAAGTGTCATCTGAGCTGGAATGGCTATAATAAGAAATGTATCAGTGTTAAATGAGAGCGAAGATGAAGCACCCGCCGCGCTATTAGTCAGCGCTTTAAGGCTATATTATTGTGAAGTTCAGAAAGAGAGTTAAAGGCTCTATTTAAATGCAAATGTGCCATAAACCTGACTAAGAGCAGTGCATCTTGGGAATGCTCTCTCCCTTCTTTCAGCAGGCTCTGCCCAGAACAGTGTTGCTATTTTTCACCTTAGAGAATAAATCTGAGAAGTCCTGTATGGTTGCAGTGCAGCTGCTGTGATCACCTGGGGTTGGGGAGGCACTTGGGGCATATCTGGGGCTTCTTCTGGGGCAGGTATGGTACCTGTGCCCCTGGGCCTTCTGGGACTGGCCAAGCAGCTCAGAAGCCCGGGGCATCCACTGGACAGGGCTTGGGCTAAGGGGGAGCTGTCCTCTGCCAGGAGCTGGCCTGCCCTGACCCATCTGGTTACAATGTACAGAGGAGCCGAAACTGGTCTTGCCCATAGCCCAGGGCACATGTGGTTTCCTGAGCCAAGGCCTGAATGACACACTCCTCGCTTGAAAGGAGGCAAAGACAGTGTCTGACTCAGGGGATGTGCCCTGCCAGTGCTGACCACCGAACCCTCCTGCCTCGTGCAGGAAGAGGCGGGGAGGTGACCAACCCTTACTGAGCCCCATGCTGTGCCAGATGCCATGTCACCTTTCAAGGGCCCTGGGGAGGAAGTATTATTGCCCTGACTTGATGGAGAGGCTGGAAAGGAGGGGCGTGGAACAGTGATGGCTGTTGGCATAACGGCTCTGTAGGAGGCTGACCCTAGTCCCAAGCCTGTGTGTGGAGAGAACTGGGCACCAGGCAGCTGGGGCAGAGCTTGGCAGGCAGCCTGGCCTGGTGCTGGGTGAAGCCATCTGCTCTCAGAGGCATCAGGGTCTCCATCCCCACCAAGGCCTGGCCCACTCTGAGAGCAGTCAGGGACCCAGGGTATGTTCAAGGCCCACAGGTATCCTTAGGCCTATGCCCTTGACTAAGAGGAGACTGTGCGCTTGAAAGCCCCCCAAACCCACAGACCAGTCTAAGAAGCAACTGATTCAAGGTGAACTCTGTCAGGGAGCAGGCAAAGCCACCCAGCACAGCGCACCCCATCTCTGTCACCGCACTGGGCACCTTAGGTGGGGCCAGGGTCTCAGCACCAGGAGGAGGGCCCAGCTCATGTGAGCAAGCAATAAATATGCTGAGTTTTTGGAAACTATTATATAGGTGTGTAATAGGTAAGGTGCAGAATGTCTATTTAAAATACTATATATTAAAAAAATTTTAAATATATTTTATTGATTTTTTAGAGAGGAAGGGAGAGGGATAGAGAGTTAGAAACATTGATAAGAGAGAAACATCAATCAGCTGCCTCCTACACACTCCCTACTGGGTATGTGCCTGCAACCAAGGCACATGCCCTTGACCAGAATCGAACCTGGGACCCTTGAGTCCACAGGCCGACGGTCTATCCACTGAGCCAAATGGGTTAGGGCTACACTAAAATTTTTAACAGAAAATGAGCACTTATGTAGCTCTCCTTACTTCCGTTTATTTGGAGCAATTGAGGATTTGGTTTGAAGGACCCTAAGCTAAGGTGGGTTACTCTCACATCCAAGTACTAACCAGGCCCAACCCTGCTTAGCTTATGAGATCGGGCGCGTTCAGGATTTTATGGCCATAGACAAAGGTGGGTTACTCTCGCCTACCTTCCTCCCCTTCCCAAATGACCCCCTCTCTCCAGGACCCACAGGAAGAAGAACTCCAGGGCCTTCCAGGGTTGTGAAAACCTCCACTCCCTTTTTCTTTCTCTATTTTGGGGACACCAAGGGAGTGGGCACATTTTGGGTCTGGGGTTGCTTTCTGCCTGGGAGAAGGGGCTGGAGCCAGGGTCAGTGATGGGGCTGAAGGAGGTGCTCAGGGCTTAGAGCAAACTGGTTCAGGCAGGGCGGTGCCCACGCAGCTCACCTCCTGGGAGTCCTGCCTGGCAGGGTCTGCCTTCGGAGGACTGACTGCGGAGGAGAGAGGCCCCCACCTCTGGGAGCAAGAGAAGAGTAGCACCTACCAAGGGCGAATGAGACAAGCCATCATGTTTGGAGGGCTCACCATGCACTGTCTTATGTGATCTTCCCTCAGGCTACCTGTCTGTAGGTGACATGATCTTTTTTTTAGTTAATCATTTTTTATTGAGGTAACACTGCTTAATAACATTATATAAGTTTTGGGTGTACAACATTAAATTTGGTATCTGGATGCTCTATTGCGTGTTCACCACCAAAAGTCTAGTTTCCATCTGATACTATGTATTTGACCCCCGTTTCCCCATTCATCCTCCCCACACCTCTTCCCTTTTGGTAACCACCATTCTGTTGTCTGTATCTATAAGTTTGGTTTTTTTTATTCACTTGTTACATTTTTGTTTTATGTTCTACACGTGAGAGAAATCGTATGGTTTTTGTCCTTTCGCTCTGACTTATGTCACTTAGTAGAATACCCTCAAGATCCATCCATGTTGTAGCAAATAACAATATTTCATCTTTTTTATGGCAGAGTAGTGTTCCATTGTGTGTGTGTGTATAAACAGATGATTGGATAAAGATGTGACCTATGTATGGATACTCATCCATTAATGGACACTTAAGTTGTTTCCATATATTGGTTAGGGTAAATAATGCTGCAATAAACATTGGGGTCCATATATATTCTAGAATTAGCGTTTTCATATTCTTTGGGCAAATATCCAGAAGTGGGATTGCTGGGTCATATGGTCGGTCTAGTCTTAATTTCTTGAGGATGCTTCATACTGTTTTCCATGGTGGCAGCACCAGTTTACATTCCCACCAGCAGTGCAAGAGGGCTCCCTTTCCCCACATCTGCTCCAACCCTTGTTATTTTTTGTCATTTTGATGACGCCCATTCTAACAGGTGTGAGATGATAGCTCATCATGGTTTTAATTTGCATCTCCCTAATAATTAGTGATGTGGAACATCTTCTCATGTGCCTGTTGACCATATATATGTCTTCCTTGGAAAAATGTTTATTCCAGATCCTCTGCCTATTTTTTTAGTGGAGTTGTTTGTTTTTTAAGTTATGTAAGTTCTTTTATATTTTGGGTATCAACCTCTTATCATTTTGTATCATTTCCAAGTATCGTCTCCAATTTGATTGGTTGCCTTTTTTTGTTTTGTTGATGGTTTCCTTTGCTGTGCAGAAGCTTTTTAGTTTGATGTAGTCCCATTTGTTAATTTTTGGTTTTGTTTCCCTGGAGTCAAATTCACAAAAAAACCACTGATACTACCACTGCAGATGATATGATCTTGAATAGAGAAAATCCTCAGGAATGCACTACAAAACAATTAAAATGAATAAATGTGGTCAGCAAAGTTGCAGAACTCAAGATCAATATACAAAATATATACACTTGCATTAAATAATTCAAAAGTGAAATTAAGAAAATAATTCCATTTATAATAGCACCAGAAAAGTGAAACAGGAATACATTTACCTAAACAAGGGTAAGCCCTGAACACTGAAAACTATAAAACATTGATGAAAAAAATTAAAGAAGACCTAAATAAATAAAGGCAATCCATGTTCATAGATTGGAAGACAATTATTTTAAGATGGTAACACTCCCTAATTAATGAACAGATTCAGCACAATCCCTGTAAAATCCCAGATGCCTTTTTGGCTGAGATCGACAGTATTTATATTCTTAATTTTCATATGGAAATGCAAGGAACCCAGAATAGCCACAATATCTTGAAAAAGAAGAACAAAGTTGCAGGACTACACTAGCCTATTTCACATTTACTACAAAGCTACAGTGTCAATAAAATGTGGTAGTGGCATAAGGGTAGACTATAGACCAATACAATAGAATTTAAAGTCTGGAAATAAATTATATATATTTAGATATCAATTTTTAAAATGTTTTTGTTGACGAGAGAGAGAGAGAGAGAGAGAGAGAGAGAGAGAAATATAGATATGAGAAGCATTGATCAGTTGCCTCCTGTACACACCCCAACTGGGGATGGAACCCGATCAGGGGCATATGCCCTGATCAGGAATTGAACCAGTGACCTTTCAGTTCATGGGGAAGATGCTCAACCCACTGAGCAACACTGGTCAGAGCTAAACTATTATATTTAAAGTCAATTGGTTTTCAACAAGGATACCAAGACAATTCAATAGGGAAAAAATAATCTTTTCAACAAATGGTACTGAGACAAATGGACATTCACATACAAAAGATCCCTTCTTCAAACATAAAAATTAACTCTAATGGATCCTAAACCTAAATGTTAGAGCCAAAACTATAAAACTCATAGAAAAAAAAAGGCATAAACATTTATAACCTCGGATTAGAAGCATCCTATCTAATAAAAGAGAAAAATGGTAATTGGCGTACGACGATACCCTTTTCATTGGCTAATCAGGGCTATATGCAAATTAACTGCCAACTATGATTGGCAGTTAACTGCCAACTATGATTGGCAGTTAACTGCCAGCTATGATTGGCAGTTAACTGCCAGCTATGATTGGCAGTTAACTGCCAGCTATGATTGGCAGTTAACTGCCAGCTATGATTGGCAGTTAACTGCCAACTAAGATTGGCAGTTAACTGCCAACAAGATGGCGGTTAATTTGCATATGTAGGCATAATGCAGGGAGGTGAAAGGGAAAGCAGGAAGAAGCCACCTGCCACTGACAGTGATCGGAAACCCAGGGGGGAGCTAAGAGCTGCCCCCCAGCCATGATCGGAGAATCAGGCGCCTTTGCTGCCCTGGCCAGTGATAGCAGGAAGTAGGGGTGGAGCCAGCGATGGGAGCTGGGCACAGTCGAAGCTGGCAGTCCCAGGAGCTAGGGGTCCCTTGCCTGGGCCTAAAGCGGAGCCCACGATCGCGGGGCCGCTGCAGCTGCGGGTCCCCGCTGCCCGGGCCGGACGCCTAGGCCAGAGGTGTTAGGCCTGGGCAGGGGCGGAGCCTGCAACCGCGGGGAGCTGGGGGTGCCCTGCCCAGGCCTGACACCTCTGCCAGAGGCCTCAGGCCTGGTCAAGGGGCCGATCCGGTGATTGGTGATCGGAGGGTGATGAGGGTCAACTCCTCTGGCCGAGGCATCAGGCCTGGGTGGGGGGCGGAGCCAGGGATTGGGGGGAAATGATGGTCCCCTTGCCCAGGCCTGAAGCCTGGGTCAGAGGGGTCAGGCTTGGGCGGGGGGTGGAGCAAGCGATCAGAGGGAGATGGGGGTCCCCTGGCCAGGCATGATTCCTGGGCCAGAGGCCTCAGGCCTGGGCGGGGGCCAGAGCCAGTGATCAGGGGGAGATGGGGGTCCCCTGTCCAAGCCTGACACCTCTGGCGGAGGCGTCAGGCCTGGGCAAGGGGCCGATCAGGTGATCGGAGGGTGATGGGGGTCTATGCCTCTGGCCGAGGCATCAGGCCTGGGCAAGGGGCCGATCCTGCTATTGGAGGGTGATGGGGGTCAACACCTGAGGGCTCCCAGTATGTGAGAGGGGGCAGGCTGGGCTGAGGGACACTCCCCTCCCCACACACACCCAGTGCACGAATTTCGTGCACCGGGCCCCTAGTTCTTAAATATAATACCAAGAGCACAAACAACAAAATAAAAAAAATAAAATGGACTTCATCAAAATTACTTTTGTGCTTTAAAAGATACCACCAAGAAAATGAAAAGACAACTTATAGAATAGGAGAAAATATTTGCAAATCATATAGTGATAAGGGACTTGTATCTAGAGTATACAGAGAATACTTACAAAACAATAATAAAAAAGACAACATTAATTTAAAAATAAGCAAAGGATCTGAATAGACATTTCCCAAAAGAAGATATACAAATGGCTAATAAGCAGATGAAAAGATGCCTCAAGATCATTAGCAATTGGGGAAATGCAAATTAAAACCATAATGAGCCCTAGCTGGCTTGGCTCAGTGGACAGAGCGTCGGCCTGCAGACTGAAGGGTCCCAGGTTCAATTCCGGTCAAGGACACATGCCTGGGTTGTGGGCTTGATCCCCAGTAGGAGCCATGCATGAGGAGCTGATCAATGATTCTCCTCATTGATGTTTCTATCTCTCTCTCCCTCTCCCTTCCCCTCTGAAATCAATAAAAATATAGTATAAAAAAACCACATTGAGATATTAATTCATACTCAAAAGGGTGGCTAGGATTTTTTAAAAAACAGATAATAGCAACTTTTATAAAAATAACACCTCTCATACCCTGGTAGTGGGAATGTAAATGGTATAGCTGGTTTGGAAAAGCGGCAGTTCCTCAAAAAGATAAACATAGAGTTACCATTTGACCCAGCAATTTCATGCTAAATGTATACCCAAAAGAAATGAAAACATTAAGTCCACATAAAAGTGTGTACACAGATGTTTGTAGCTATATCATGCCACAAAAAGTGGAAACAGCCCAGATATCTATCAACTGGTGAATGGATCAATCAAAGGTGGTGTATCCATACAATGTAATATTACTTGACCATAAAAAGAAATGATGCAGCATGGGTGAACCTTGAAAATACGGTAAGAGAAATAAATCAGTCAAAAGGACCATATGTAATATTATTCCATTCATATGAAATGTCCAGAATAGGCAAATCCTTAGAGAATGAAATTAGATTAGTTGCCTAGGGCTGGGAGGTTGGGAGAAATGGGGAGTGGCTATTAATGGGTACCGGGTTTCTTTCTGGGTTGATAAAAATGTTCTGAAATGTGGTGAATGTTTGCACAACTCTGAATATACATAAAAGAATTGAATTGTGTGGTATGTGAATTATATTCCAAGAAGGCACTTAAAGAAAAGAATGGCCTGGGCTGGGTGGCTCAATTGGTTGGCGTGACGTCCCATATACCTCAAAGGTTGCAGGTTTGATTCCTGGTCCGGGTGTGTATGTGAGGCAACAGCCTATCAATGCTTCTCTCTCTCTCTGTCTCTCTCTCTCTCTCTCTCTCTCTCTCTCTCTCTGTCTTTCTCTATCTCTCTGTCAAATCAATAAACATATTCTTAGGTGAGGATTTAAAAAAAATAATAAAAGAATGAATGCATCAACAAAAGCTTTAGTGCTTGGAGATTTTTAAAACTACAAATCCAATTTTTAAAATTGTTACAAGGACTATTTGAGTTATTTATTTCACATCGGGTGAGTTTTTATAGTTTGTGGGTTTTGAGGATTTGGTCCATTTCATTTGCAAGTAGATGCTATTATTGTTTTAATGCCTTGTGATCTGTAGTTATATTCCCTTTTGCACTCCTAATTTGGCTATTTCTGTCCTCTCTATTTGTCAGTCTGACTAGAGGTACGTCAATTATATTGGTCTTTCAAAAAACCACCTTTTGTTTTCATTGATTTTCTCTGTTTTTCTATTTTGGGTTTCATTAATAACTGTTCTTGATTATTTTCTTCCTCCTAATTGATTTGGAGGAAGAAACACCCAATGCCTCACTTTCTTAGGAGGCAAGCTTAGATGTTTGCTTTGAGACTTTTCTCATTTGGTAATATATATAACAATAGAATTGTTTACATAAATGTGGTCAGCAAAGTTGCAGAATTCAAGATCAATATACAAAATATATACACTTGCAGTAAATAATACAGAAGTGAAATTAAGAAAATAATTCCATTTATAATAACACAAGAAAAGTGAAACAGGTATACATTTACCTAAAGAAGGGTAAGCCTTGAACACTGAAAACTATACAACATTGTATAATTCTATTGTATTGTATATTTCATGGTTTAATGCAGTAAATTCTCCTTCCACTTTAGCTATATCCCATAAATTTGGATATTATATAGAATTTTCTTTCACTTTGATACACTTATTTTATTAAACGATTGGGGTGACATTGGTTAATAGGGTTATATAGGTTTCAAGCGTACATTTCTATGATACATGATCTGTATATTGCATTGTGTCGCCACCATCCAAAGTCAAATCATCTTCTGTCACCATCTATCTGGCCCTCTTACCCTCTACAATCCCTTCCACCCCTTTCCCTCTGGTGACCACCATACTGTTGTCTGTCTGTGTCCATGAGTTCCACGTATGAGTGAAATCATATGGTTCTTAGCTTTTTCTGACTGACTTATTTCGCTTGGCATAATATTCTCAAGGTCCATCCACATTGTTGCAAGTGGCAGTACATTTTAATACATTTAAAAATTTCCTTTGAGAGTTCCTTTTTTAAAAGTGTGTTTTTTCTTAGTGTTTGGAGATTCCCCAGTTATCCTCCTGTTATTAATTTCTAGTTTAATTCCATTATAGTCAAAAAGCATATTTTGTATGATTTCAATCCTTTTAAATTTGTTAAGATTTAATTTATGACTCATGATATGGTCTATCTTGGTAAATGCTCCGTGTGCACTTGGAAAGAACGTGTAGTCTGCTGTTGTGTGGAGTGTTCTATAAATATAAACTAATTCCAGTGAGTTGATGGTGTTGTTCAATTCCATTCGTGCTAATGTTCTGTCTACTATTTCTGTATATTACATAGAGAGGAATGTTACTGTTTCCAAGTATAATTGTGGACATATCTACTTATTTTCTGCTTGAACAATATTTTTGGTTCTTACATTGTGAGGCTCTATTCTCAGGTGCTTATAGATTCAGGATTGTTATGGATTCTTGGTGAATTGATTCTTCCCTCAATATGTAATGTCTCTCTCTAACTGTGGTAATTTTCTTTACTCCGAAGTTTACTTTGATGTTAATGTCACTCTTGCTTTGGTTTTTCAGGGCTTCCATAGTATAATTTTTTCCACATACATATATTTTTTTTACCCTACCTATCTATCCTATCTAATAAAAGGGTAATATGCAAATTAACCATCACTCCATCACAAATATGGCAGCACCCATAGCCATAAGATGGCAGCACCCAGTCCTCTCAGCCCTGCTGGAGTCCCCCAGTCCCGGGGGGTGGCTGCTGAGAGCGGGCAGTGTGAGCGGCCTGGTGGAATGCTTGCTTTGTTGCCACGGCAGCGAGGCAAGCATTCCGCGCCCAGCTGTAGGGGGCCTCTGGCCAGGCCGGGCAGGCACAGAACGCTTGCGTTGTTGCAGGCCAGGCTGAGGGACTCCCCCCCCCCCCCCTGCACGAATTTTGTGCACCAGATCACTAGTATATATATAAAAGCCTAAGCGACTGTTCAACTGTTGACCTGTAGCTATGCTGCTCACTGACTACCAGAGGGGAGATGCTCAATGCACAGGCATGGAAACATGGAACAGACTGATGAATCTTAGAGGGAAGGGAGGAGGGGGAAGGATGGGAAGAGATTAACCAAAGATCTTATATGGCCTGCGGGGACTGGGCCGAACCTCAGATTGCGAGAGGGTGCAGGCCAGGCCGAGGGACCCCACTGGTGCATGAATCTGTGCACCAGGCCTCTAGTACCATAATATTTGAAGAGAGTTTCTTGTAGACAGCATGTACTTGGGTCATTTTTAAAAATCCATTCTGCCAATCTCTATCTTTTAATTGATGCATTTACTTCACTTACATTTAAGGTAAATGATGTTTGGATACAGGCCTCCCGATGTATTATTTGTTTTCTATTTGTTCCCTCTGTTTTTCATTCCTGTTTCCCCTCTCCTACCTTTGATTACTTAAGCTTTTAAAAAGTATTCCTTTTCAGTTATCCAATACATTCTTGACATTCTCTCTGCATAGCTTGCTCAGTGCTGGGAGAGACAGTTCTGGAGCTTCTTGCTTTCCTTTATCTCCCACTGTGTGGGCCAGCACTGCGAAGCCCTGGCCACTCTTTGGTCCGGGCCATTTCTCAGTACTGGGCATGGGCTGGGGGCCCCCCAAAGCACTGAGACCTGCAGGTTGAAAAGGTGTTTATTGGCACAGATGCCCCTGATCTCACACCCCAGACACTGAAGGAAGAACTGTCCCTGCTCATGTGCAGACCCGGAGGAAGGGAGAAAACCAGCCCGCGTTGTTTTCTTCCCGCAGCTTCCACTGTCCCCGCGCTGTTCTACACCCCCACCCCCACCCCCCAGCGCTTCCTGAGCTCCCAGCCAGGGCGTGGCCTGGCCTCCTGGTGTGCGGGACTCTAGCACTGTAGTCCCTGACTTGTGTGACTCCTTGGTTCACGTCTCATGGAGAAAAAGAGCTCAACTTCAATGGATGGGTTTGGGTGAAGTTTGTGGAAGGAAACCGAAGTGGCCTGTGGGCGGGGCCCTGGGCAGATTCCTGCCTTGTAGCTGCGGCTTCCAGGGCTGGACCGATAGTAAGACCTGAGGGGTTCCATGTCCCACCCTATGGGAGGGGATTCTCCCATCCGGGTCGCTGCTTATAGGGCCTTCTAGAGGCACATGCGGAGTGCAGCTTCCCCTCCATCCTTTCCTTTCCAAACCACCCCTGGGGGGCAGCAGAAACAATACAGAATTCTAGCAAGAGAAAGAGAAATCCGTTTTAGTTAAAAATGCAATGGCTGCCCGGCTACTGAGAGGCATTTCCTGGGATGCTGGCGCCACCTGCCGGACAAGCCACTTCTCTGTTTGTTCTGAGGAAGTTGTTCCCAAGCTCCTGTTGGAACCACATGCCTGATTCATGAATGCCTTGGGACTCTGACCAGACATCCCCACTGTGGGTGGATCAACTCAGACTCAATGACTATCAAGGTGAAAAGAGCCCAACAGCCCTCTGTTCAAAAGGAAAAGGCATTTTCTCCCCCCCCCCCCCCCCATTGATCCCTCCAGCTTGCTTCCCCTCCTCCTTCCCCCAGACCTTCCCTCCCATGCTTCCATGTCTCTGGATCCATTTCATCAGTTTATTTTGTTAATTAGATTCCACACGAGTGAGATCATGTGATACTTGTCTTTCTCTGACTGACTTACCTCACTTAGCATGATACTCTCCAGGTCCCTCCATGCTGTCTCAAAGGATAAGAGATCCTTCTTTTTCACTGCTGCATAGTATTCCATGGTGTAAAGGTACCACAGCTTTTCCACCCACTCATCTACTGATAGGCACTTGGGATGTTTCCACATCTTAGCTATGGAAAATTGTGCCACTGTGAACATAGGGGTGCATATATCCTTTCTGATTGGTGTTTCGGGTTTCTTAGGATATATTCCTAGAAGTGGGGTCACTGGGTCAAACGGCAGTTCCATATTTAATTTTTTGAGGAACTCCATACTGTTTTCCATAATGGCTGCACCAGTCTTCATTCCTACCAGCAGTGTACTAAGGTTCCCTTTTCTCCACATCCTCACCAACACTTGTCATTTGTTGATTTGTTGATGATAGCCATTCTGACAGGTGTGAGGTGATACCACATTGTCATTTTAATTTGCATCTCTCTGATGATCAGTGACTTTGAGCATTTTTTCAGGTCTCTTGGCCACCTGTATGTCTACTTTGGAGAAGTATCTATTTAGGTCCTTTGCCCATTTTTAATTGGATTGTTTGTCTTCTTTTTGTGAAGTTGTATGAGTTCCTTATATATTTTGGATATTAACCCTTTATCAGATGTATCATTGCCAAATATGTTCTCCCATACAGTGGGCTCCCTTAGCAAAAGGCATTTTCAAGAGCCAATTGGCCTGGCCCCACCAGTCCCTCAGCTTTACATTAAAAAGTGACAGCAACCCCTTTAGGGAAATAGTACCCTCAGCCTGCCCCCTAGAGCAAAGCCACCGACTCAGGGGGTCCTCGACTCACAAAGACTCCCCTGAATTCCTGGGCCCGGTGTACTGGTGGTTTAGCAAAGTTGATGACATCGATGACACTGTTGCAGAGAGTGACCATGAGTATTTGCTCTGGGACAGAACTCACCGCTGGCCTAGTCACCCTGGCCAACTCCCCTTGATGAGCCTTGCTACATCTGGCCCTCCATAGGAAGACCTGGACTGGCAGATTGCAGACTCTGCCAGCAAGCTGTGGGAATAAATCACCACCGCTGATGAGACAGTTGAGTCACTGGTGCAGATGTCCTCGTAAGGATTCTCTTGATAAGACCGACTGGAGTCACACTGCTCAGCTAGCTGGCACTGCCCAGATCACAGCCACAGCTACCCTGGATCCACTTGCAGACTCCAGCTGCCTCAAGCCCAGGCAATGGGTGCTGGAGGACAGACACGGTGAACTCACTGCTGGGGCTGGCGTGTTTCAAATTTCGCTCTTCTACCCCTTCACCTGCTACTGTGCACTTCTGAGTCCTCAGAGAGCAACTCCGTGAATGCTGGCAGGTATATAGACAGGGTGCAGGTGCTTTCTCCATCCCACCCAGAACCAGGACTGCGGGGAAGGTGTGCCCAGGTGGAGATGAGAGGGAAGGGCAGTCCCAGGGAGCCCCAGAGGATGTGTCTCTCTCGCATCGATGTTTCTCTCTCTCTGGCTCTCCCTCTCCCACTCTCTCTAAAAAAAATCAATGGGAAAATATCCTCAGGTAAGGATTAACAACAACAAAAACAAAGAACTTGACTGAATTTTTGACTCCTGAATCAGGGTCCTAAACTTGAAAGGAGGGGATTGGCCATAGGTGTTTGGATTGCATCCATCGGTGTTTCCCCCAGAGGGCGCTCCGGTACCTTCATGATTGCATCCCTGGCTGGAGTCACCTCTGGGGAGAAAGACTCAGGGAAACCAGAGGCTTGCCTCAAGTTGTCTAACCTACAGTCTCCCAGACCCGTGTAACTGGGGTATCTAGTTTCCACAGAGCACCTCTTAAGGTTCCATGGAACCCAGACTGAGAAACTCCTGGATGACCTTTTGCTATTTTAGCCTTGTATGTAGTAGGTGTTTAATATATACATTTACTAAACAAATGAAGGCCTGAACGGGGTTGCACCCTACCCCCACTCCCTTGCCACTCCTCTGGCCCGAAGTCCCTGTCCCCGGGACCTGTGTGCAGGCTGCACTGAGCCTGACCCACAGTCACCTCCCCAGGAGCCCCGGCTGCCCCTTGTAAAGCTCAGGGTTTCCTAAGAGCAGGGCAGAGTGAATGCCAGCAGGACTGAGGACCTACTGTGTGCCAGGCACTGTGTGGCCACTTTAGGGCAGCTTTTCTGCTCCAAGAAGTTCTCAGTGCTTTGGGGGCATCATATGATCCAGGAATGACATTGGCCCCCACCTGCTTGCCCTGCTCTGGCTCAGAGAGTACCGTTTCCACAGATAAACCACACCTGGGCCTCATTCCCCGGCTCCCTCCCACCTCAGTCGTGCACCTTGAGCTGGGGCAGAGGTGACTGCCGCTCCTGTGGACTGCCCGGCCCGGCCATGCCCCGTGCCTGACTCTCACTCAGGCCCTGCTCAGTGACAGCATCTTTCACAAAAGCTGGGTTCCTCCAGCAGCCCTGACTCCTTGCACCCTGCCTTTGAAAACAGGTGCTGAGCCGGGAAAACCCAGCCTCGAGGTGTTAGACGGAGGCGGTTCTAGTCATTTCGGTAGATATTTGTTCTGAAGATTGGCAATGTCCGGCAGTAACTAAAGCCAGGTATTTCCTGGCAAACGCATTCCTTTTGGAAGCAAATTATTTGACAGATGCCAGTCAAGTAAGCTGCTTATCCCAGCGTGTTTGGGGCATTCGGAGGTAACTCTGAAGGTGTGATGGTCTGCACTGTGGGAATCCGAGGTCCTTGTCAAGGTGCAACATGCAGCTTAAGAGGCTGTCCGAGCCGCTCTGGTTCCCCTGGAAGGGCGATGAGGCTGGGTTTCCAGGGTTAACTAAGAGCCTTGGACCTCCCTCAGGGTGTGG
This sequence comes from Myotis daubentonii, assembly GCF_963259705.1. Classification (NCBI taxonomy): domain Eukaryota; kingdom Metazoa; phylum Chordata; class Mammalia; order Chiroptera; family Vespertilionidae; genus Myotis; species Myotis daubentonii. The sequence goes on along the minus strand of NC_081847.1, from coordinate 75,805,434 downwards.
TCCCAGCTCGCCAAATTTCCCAGTGTGGGAAAAAATATGCTTCAAGGACAGCAATTGTGTCGATACCACCCTTTGGTGGTATCTGATTCTGGCCTTTTATTGCCAAAGTGCTGTTTTATAACTCTAAGTTGCAGATGACTGATAGCAATGCCAAACGATCTATGGAAGTAAAGGGATTTTGCTGGAGGCACAACCCTCCCCCATGTGGAAAAGCCAATGCTGGATTCATTTGCAGGTTCCATGCATCTGTTTGGGGGATTCTCCTTTACATTGTAATAGCCTACAGGCGTCCTCATGAATAACGAGTTAAATGAAATCTTTTACACGTGTTCATTTCATATCTGTTAGAGTTAGAGTTTTACTTTTTGCTGAACATTATCCTTTTAACACAAACTTTAGCACATCAGTGTCAACCCCAGAGCTTCTCACACATTCGGCCTGGGTGGGGCCTGAGAATTTGATTTCTAACAGGTACATGGGTCACATTTTGAGAACTCTGCTTTAGGCTTCCTCCAGGGCATCCCTGGGGGTGACAGGGGCTCAGTTGTTGAGGGGACAGGGGGTATCTAACCTTGGGATGTGCAGGGTGCCTCCCAGAACCCCACAGGGACTCCACTCCACAGACACCTAGGAGGGAGCCAGGTTGGGGGAAGAGGCACGAGTTGGCCAGCTGTGTGCTTTCATCCGTGTGCAACTACCACTGAACCCTGAAGGCGGGGATGTTCCCAGGTGGACGTGGCCCAGGAGGCTGAGTGGGGGTGAGTTGGCACCCCCTGGCTACCTCCCCTGGATGTTCTTGCTCTTCCTCAGGGCAGTGCCAGCCTCCATACAGCCCTCCCTAGCCAGGGGGCACACCATGGGCTGGTCTCTAGGACCTGGGACCCTGGGAGGGGCAGGGAGGTACCACTGTGGCTCCTCATTAGCGGGTGAGGCATTAATGAGAACAGGGGTTTGGTTGATAGGTGGCCTGAGCAGACTCTTTAAGGAGGAGTCTGAGAGGAGGGCCCTCAGCACCTGGGGCACCAGGTGTTTCTCATCCCGGGACCCCTCCCAGGCTCGTGGGTCTCTCGAGATCCTACGAGACCTGACTTTCCCTGGGAAGCATGGTCGAGGCTGCAGCCTCCGGGCCTGGGTGCACCCTTCTCGGAGCCTCCCCGGCGCCCCGCTGGGTGGAAGGGGGAGCTGTGCGCTGAGTGGCTCTCCAGGGGAAAAGCTAGAGGTGCTGGCAGCCATGGGCTCCTGGGAGGAATTCCAGACACCTCGCTGCCCGCAGGGACAGCTGGCCCAGGATGTGTGTGAGTAGGCCGGGTTTTGTTTTTTGTGTGTGTTTGTGAATAAAGGAGTGTGGGTTATGTGTTTCCATATTTGTCTCTCCCCCGGGCCCCCATAAAACTTACTGAGTGAGGTGCACTAAATTGAGGAAGCCTGCTCTCTCGGGATGGGTAGTTCAAGGTGCGTTTGCAGCAGCCGAGGCCTGTGCGCCGGGTTCTGGGGGCCAGGGCTGGGTTTTTGTTGTTGTTGTTTGCTTGCTTGTTTTCACCCAGCTTGTGCGGTGATAACGAGGAGACTGGCCATGGTGAAGGTGTCCAAGGCTGGCAGCACTGGACACCATCTGGTGGGCTTCCATTCAGTTCTGCCCTCCTGACGGGTCTTATTTTCTGATGTGATCATGTAACCTTGCTGTGACCTTGGCCCTGGTGAGAGTAGGCTTGGTGACCCTGGAGCCTGTGCGGGTATCTTGGGGCTTTGGTCCCCTGGGCTCTGGGCATCCTGGGAAGTGAGAGACTCCTGGTACTTACAGGCCAGGTTCTCTCCTCTGATGGGGCAGAACCTGGTTCCCCCTGCTTGCCGGGCCCCTGGAATGAGCCTCATTCCTTGCAAGGCTCCTCAATGAGCTACTCTCACAGTGTGACTGACCGTTGGATTAGGGCAGTGGTCGGCAAACTCATTAGTCAACAGAGCCAAATAGCAACAGTACAACGACTGAAATTTCTTTTGAGAGCCAAACTTTTTAAACTTAAACTATATAGGTAGGTACATTGTTATTAACTTAATTAGGGTACTCCTAAGCTGGCCTTTGCTAAAAACGTCCTCAATCTGATTGAGGTACGTTCGCTGAGGTCGACCCCTTCCAACTCTTCCATCCACACTCGTCTTGTATACTTGTTTCGTCTATCTCCTTTCCGAAAACTGACTTCTGCGCACGGGCACGAAGTTTTAATTACACTGTACGTGTGCGCCCGCACGTGGTATTTTGTGGAAGAGCCACACTCAAGGGGCCAAAGAGCCACATGTGGCTTGTGAGCCGCGGTTTGCCGACCACTGGGTTAGGGGAAGTTTCAAAGAGGATTTGAGTTTGCTTGATAGGTGGCAAGAGCCAGACTCAATACTGAAGGGTCTGGGGAAAGGCGACAGGACCTTTTTGCTAGCTGTCCATTGGTGCTGCCCTGTACCGAGCTTCTTGCTTTGAGATGCCAGGTTGAGAGGTCGTCTTGTTGACGTGGCTGTGGTGAAATTGCTTTGAGATGGCCTCCTGAGATTAGCAGACATGGGGGAAGGTGGGAGAGCAAGTATGGGAGGGTGGTGGAATCTGTTTAGAGGTGATAGGAAAAGCCCGAATGGGCACATGGGCATCAAATAGAGAATCATTATTTGGGAAGGGATGGGCGGGGGTGGGGGGGTGTCCTTAGATTTACAGGCAAATAATTATTGTAAATATTTATTTGTACATATAAATTAAGAATCTCAAATATAAAACATAGACAATAATTTATACATCTATATAAAAATAAATAAACATGTAAGCAATTTTAAAAAAAACACAGGAAAAATTACCCAACCCAAACAATAGAGAAAAAACAGGTTAAAAAACCAAGAACAATTAGAAAATTAGCAAGGATATAGAATTCATCATCATCATCATCATCAAAAAACAGAATCTAACATTTTTAGAACAGTCTACCCAACAATAGCACATTCTTTTTAAGTGCCCAAGATATACTTACCAAGATAGATCATATCCTCGGTCATAGAGTAAACTCCAACAAATTTAAAAGAATGGAAATCATACAGATTATGGGTGGTTGTTGTTGTTTTTCACCATAATGGATTCAAACTGGAAATAAATAATAGAAAAAATAGAAATGTCCTAAAACACTTAGAAACTAAACAACACACTTCTAAATAAACCATGTGTTAAAGAGGAAATCTCAAGGGTAATTAAAAACAAAATGAACTAAATGACAGTGAAAATACAAACATATCAAAATGTGAGATACAGCCAAGGCAGTCCTGAGAGGGAAATTTGTAGCACCAGTTATATAAGAAAGAATGTTTCAAATCAATGTAAACTCCCATCTTGAGAAACTAGACCAAAATAAGCTCAAAGCAAGCAGAACAGAGGAAATAAAGATGAGGGCAGAAATCAATGAAACTGAAAATAGAAAAATAATATAAAAGCATCAGTGAAACCAAAACAAATTCTTTGAAAAGATCAATAATATTGATAAACCTCTAGCAAGACTGCCAAATTTTTAAAAAGAGAGGGATGAAAAATTAACCAATATCAGGAATGAAACAGGAGCTACCACTACAGACCCTGCAGACATCAAAAGAATAATAAGGGAGTACTACGCACTCCTCTGTACACAAAAGTTTGACAACTTAGATGAAGTGAACTAATTCCTCGAAAAATACAAACTGCTAAGTCTGCCCAATATGAAACAGATAATTAGCCCTACAACTATTAGAGCTATTGAATCTGTAGTTTAAATTCTAGAAAAGAAATTTCCAGGATGAAATGGCTTAACTGGATACTTTTACCAAACAGCTGAAGAATTCTATTCTAGTGCTGCACAGTCTCTTTCAGGAACACATCTCAGTAATTTTTATGAACTGAGCTTTCTCCTGCTTCCAAACTGCGTGATGATAGCACAACAAAGACATCTACAGACCAGTATCCCTCGTGACTATAAGTGCAAACACTCTTCACCATACATTAGTAAACAATTTATCAGTCTATAAAGCAACTACACACCATGACTAAATGGGGTTTATTCCACGCATGTAGTGCTGGCTCATTATTTGAAAATAGATCAATGTAATCCACCATTATAAGTGGCTGCGGTAACAAATTAACACAAACTAGTAGCTTAAAAACACACATTTATTATCGTCGCATTCTGGACGTCTAAAATGGGTTTCACTGGCCTAACATCAGGGTGTCAATAGGGCCCTATTCCTTTCTGGAGATGTTAGGGAGCATCTCTTTTCTCACTATTTCCAGCTGTAGAGGCTGCTGGTTCGGTGGCTCGTGGCCTCCATCGTCTTCAGGGCCAGCAGTGGCCACCTGAGTCTCTGTTACAGTGCACCACTCTGGCGCGGCTCTTCTGCCTTTCTCTGTTACATTAAGGACACCCGGGATTGTGTTGGAACCGCCCAGATAACCCAGGATAATTTCCCCATCTCCGTGTCTGCTGATTAGCAACCTTATTTCCATCTGCAACCTTACCTCTCCTTTGCTGAGTAACCCAATATAGTCACAGGTTCCAGGGATTAGGGCCTGGCCATTTTAGGGAGCCACTATTCTGCCTATAACATCTGACCCCCAGGGCCTTTGCCCTTGCAGCGCCCCCACCTGGAGCACTGCCCTATTGCCTCATGGCCTGCTCCTGTACCTGTCAGGGTCTGGTCAAAATCCCTTCTGCAGCTAGGCGTCCACCTCCCCTCTGACGCTTTGTTTTCTCCAAGGCACATTCTTTATTGTGTCCTTGCTTTTTGTTTACTTGGCTTTTCATCTGTCTCTCTGCCCCTGCCCCCCGCATTCTGAGTCCTTGAATGGTGTGGGACATAGAGGAGGCTCTCAGGGTATATTTGGTGAATTAGTGAACAAATAAATGACAATCATCTGCAAATAATGACAGCAAATTGTTGATTTTTATTTATTTTATTTATTTTTTAAATACATCTGTCTTGTGTTTTTTTTAAAATATATTTTTATTGATTTCAGAGAGGAAGGAAGAGGGAGAGAGAGATAGAAACATCCATGATGAGAGAGAATCATGGATTGGCTGCCTCTTGCAAGTTCCCCACTGGGGATCGAGCCCACAACCCGGGCATGTGCCCTTGACTGGAATCGAACCTGGGACCTTTCAGTTCGCAGGCTGACGCTCTATCCACTGAGCCAAACCAGCCGGGGCTTGATTTTTATTTTTATGTTTGCCCCTCCTTTCTGTTTCATGTCCTAATGCATTGCCCAGAGCTTCCTGAGCACTGTTAAGGGGTAATGGTGCTCACAGGCATCCTTGTTTTGTTTGATTTAAATAGCATAGTCCCTAGGGTTTTATCTCTAAATATAACTTTCACTTTTGGTTTGAAATATTAATTAAAGCACAAGGGTGCTTTTAAGAAATATATATTAAGCACATGCTTTTGCAACAAGTTTTTACTAGTAATGTTTTACCAAACATCTACTGGTCCAATACAGTCATAGATTTTTCTGCTGACCCTTAGTTACATTTTGAGACAATCCCAACTTGGTTGCCGTGAATTATACTTTTTTTTAATGAATTATACTTTTAATCCAGTGTTGAATACTCTCTGTTGGTACTGTATCTAGGGGTCTTGAGTCTTCAGTCCTGAGGGAGATTGGGACTTTCCTTTTCCCTCCTTTGTCCCTCCTTCTCCAGCCAGCGCTTTATCCCTTCGGCTGCCTGTGGTCTGCTGACCAGCCTTCCCTGGTGCAGGGTGGAGTCAGGTGGGCTGGGCTGAGTCACAATGGAAATATGGAAGAGTAAACACTCTGCTGTTTCGTTTCCGTTTTTTGCGGTTTCAAATGTTTCTTTGCTAGAGTCAGATCACGTCATAGATTGGCCAAGCACCAGATTTACACTCTTGGTTGGTCTGGCACACCCTGGGTACAGCGGCCCCACACAGGCACCAGCCTAGCAGAGGCAGATGATGGGGAATCGCTTGCTAATGCCATCCGTCAAGGTGTTATAACTGCCCGAAGAGCCAGGCATTTGAGAGATGACGAGACAGGGTCCAGAGAGATTGAGGGCCTTGCTAAAGGTGTCTCAGCTGACAAGTGTGTTTGAACGGGTGACTGACCTCAAAGCCTCTGTTCTTCCCACAATGCCAGACTTCTCCTTTCATCGCCCACCCCGCCCGCCCTCTGGCTGTTCAAATGGCACAGCTATGAAAAGAGACAGTCTCCCCCTCTCCCTCCCGCAGGCTGTGCAGGGCCGCGTTGCCTGGCAAAGGCCCACCGCAGGGGCAGGAAGCGAAGATTCTTTCTGGCCCATGAGCAGGGGCTGGAGCAGTCAGGGCAGCCCGTCTGCCTTCGTTTCATCAGAATGGAACAAAGGAAGTGGCTAAAAGTTGCGGAATTGGAAAAGTTGTGTTCTTAAGGGAGCCCCTTCCAAATGCAGGAGGCCCCAAAAGATGGCTGGCGGACAGGTATGGGAATGAGCAGAGCCACTTCCGGTGGAGCTGCTCAGTGAGTGGGTTCCACACTCTTGGATGACAGTGGATTCCTGACCCTGCCTCACCCGACACCACCACCTCCAGGAAGGGAAATCCTGGACTCCACAGGCACTTGTGGGAACTAGAGGCTCCATCACTCTTACTTAACACCCCCTTTAGTTTGATTCTTTTGCTGTGACCCGCTTTGCGCAAACAAGCAGCATCCCCACAGGCCTTCGGAGATGCCGGGTCATCTGCTTGCAGCTTCCTGGCGACCCGGTCTCTGCAGCCAGTCAGGGCCTCCTAAAGCACAGGGCTCTTCTCCTTGGTGACCTTGCTGAGGAGGCTGTTCTATTTCTGCCTAAAAAAATGCTCCTGGAATTTTGATGGGTATTGTGTTGAACTTATAGATTGCTTTGAGTAGTATAAACATCTTAACAATATTAAATCACTCGATTAATATAGGCTTATCTTTCCACTTAATTTTAATTTCTTTCAGCTAGGTTTTGTAGTTTTCATTATATAAGTCTTCTATCTCCTTGGTTGGGTTTATTCCTAAGTATTTTATTCTTTTTGATGTTGTCATAAATGGAATTGTTTCCATAATTTCCTTTTGAGATTGTTCATGTTTACTAGTAGTGTATAGAAATGCTGCCATTTTGTGTGTTGATTTTGTATCCAGCAGTCTTGCTGAATTTGTTTATTCTAACAGGGTTGTGTGTGTGTGTATGTGTGTAATCTTGAGGAGTTTCTACATATAAGATCATGTCATCTGCAAACAGAGATAATTTACTTCTTCCATTCGTATTTGGATTTTTGTTGTTGTTGCCGAAGTGTTCTGGCTAAGACTCCCATTACTTCGTTGAACAGAAATGGCAAGAGAAGGCATCCTTGTCTTGTTCCTGATCCTCGAGGAAAAACTTCATCTTTCATGATAATATCTGTGGGCCTTTCATGTATGGCCTTATTATGTTGTGATAGTTTCTATTTTCAGTTTGTTGATTGGGTTTTTAAAAAATATTTTTATTGATTTCAGAGAAAGAGGGAGAGATAGAAACATCAATGATGAGAGGGAATCATTGGTTGGCTGCCTCCTGCACGCCCCCTACTGGGGATCGAGCTGCAACCCGGGCATGTGCCCTTGACCAGAATCGAACTCAGGACCCTTCAGTCCGCAGGCCGATGCTCTATCCACTGAGCCAAACCAGCTAGGGCAGTTTGTTGATTGTTTTTAAATCATTAAAAGGTATTGAATCTTCTCATATGCTTTTCTGTATCAACTGAGATGATTAGGTGGTTTTGTCCTTCATTTCTGTTAATGTGGTATATTACAGCAATTGATTTTTGTAGGTTGAGCCTAGCATTCCAGGAATAAATCCCGCTTGGTCATGGTGTAGAATCCTTTTAATGTTTTGTTGAATTATACATTTGCTAGTATTTTGTTAAGAATTTTTGCATCAAAATTTATCAGAGACATTGGTCTATTGTTTTATTTTCTTGTTGTCTTTGTCTGGCTTTGGTATCAGGGTAATGCTAGCCTGAAAGAAGGAGCTTTGAAGTGTACCCTCTTCTTAAACTTTGTGGAAGAGTTTCAGGATTGGTGTTACATCTTTAAATGTTTGGTAGAATTCACTTGTGAAGTCATCCGGTCTTGGGCTTTTCTTTGTTGGGAACATTTTATTGTTATTACTGACTCAATCTTCTCACTCATCAGTGGTCTCTTCTGATTTTCTGTTATTTCATTATTTAGTCTTGGCATGTTATGTGTTTCCAGGACTTTATCCATTTCTTCTGTTATCCAATTTGTTGGTGTATAATTGTTCATAGTATTCTTGGTTGTAACGCCCCCCCCACCCCCCTTTCATTTCTGCTTTGTTATTTGAATCTTTTTTTTTCTTAATCTAGCTAAGGATTTGTCTTTTAGTTTGTCTTTTAAAAATCTTAGTTTTGCTTATTTTTTTTCTATTTTTTATTTAGTTTATCTCCGCTCTAATATTTATTATTTCCTTCCTCTTACTATATTTGGTTTTAGGTTTTTTTCTTCTTCCTTTTTTCTGGTTTCTTGAGGTGTAAATTTCGGTTGTTAACTTGAAGTCTTTCTGGTTTTTTATAGTACTCATTTACAGGTACACACTTCCCTCTTTGCACTGCTTTCAGGCATCCGGTAGGCTTGGTATGTTGTTTTGATTTTTACTTGTCTCAAAGGTATTTTCTAGTTTTCCTCGTGAGTTCTTTGACCCATTGGTTAAGAGAGTATAATTTAATTTCCACATATTTGTGGATTTTCCAGTTTTCCTTGAGCTATTGATTTCTAGCTTTCTTCCATTGTAATAGGAAAACATGCCTTGTTTGATCTGTCTTCTTGAATTTGACTTGTTTTGTGGCCTAGCAGGGGTGGGTAAACTTTTTGACTCGAGGGCCACAATGGGTTCTTAAACTGGACCGGAGGGCCGGAACAAAAGCATGGATGGAGTGTTTGTGTGAACTAATATAAATTCAAAGTAAACATCATTACATAAAAGGGTACGGTCTTTTTTTTTTTTTAGTTTTATTCATTTCAAACAGGCCGGATCCGGCCCGCGGGCCAGTTTACCCACGGCTGCTCTAGAGCGTACCATGTGCACTTGAGAAGAATGTGCCTTCCACCATAATTGGATGGAGTGTTCTGTATCTATGTCAAATTACTCTGTAGTGTTAATTTCTCTACCTGCTTACTGATCTTCTATCTGGTTGTTCTATCCACTATTGTAAGTGAGGAATTGAAATCTCTTATATTGTGTTGCTTTTGCAATGGCTTTTTAGTTGTTTTTCTGCATACAAATCCTTTGTCAGTTCCATGGATTGCAAACATTTTCTCCTTGCCTGTGGCTTGCCATTTCATTTTAAAAGTATCACTTTTAGAAAAAGGGTTTAATATTGGTGACATTTATCATTTTTTTCTTTTATGGTTAATGTCTTTTGTGTCCCAAAGATATCTTTGCCTACCCCAAGAGTCATGAAAATACTGTGTTCATCTAGACTGTTTTGCCCTTCACATTTAGGCCTGTGATCCATTTTGAATAAATTGTGTACTGTGTGAAAGCAGAAATGTTTTTTTTTCCTCATACAGATAACCCAGTTACTCCAGCTCCAACTAAAAAAACTTTCCCTATTGAATTGCTTGGTGTTTTGTTGAAAAGCCAATGACCATACACATGTGTGGGTCTATTTCTGGACTCTCTTCTATCTCCTGATGTGTTTGTCCTAACTTTAGTACTACACTCTCTTAATCACTATAGCTTTTAAAGCAAGTCATGAAATTGAGTAGTCTAAGTCTTCCAATTTTTTCTTCAAGATTATCTTGCCTATCCTGGGTCTGGTGCATTTCCATATAGACTAGGATTTGCTAATTGATACAAGACAGTCTCGTTAAGACTTTGATTTCACTGAATCTATAGCTTAATTTGTGCAAAATTGAGATCTTAACATTATGCAGTCTTTCAATCCATGAGCATAATGTATTAGTGTTCTATAGTTTCTCAGCAACATTTTATAGTTTTCATGATATAAGTTGCATACATCTTACTTCCTTTTGAGTTATGCAACTTATATGATGCTATTGTTTTCTAATTTCCCTTGTGAATTCTTTGCTAGTGTACAGACAGTACATCTAGAGTTGTGCCTCATTTCCTGCAAAATGTGTAGTCCTGGTAGATTTATCAAGCAAACACTCAGTAATCTTCAAGAAATCAAATGGGAGCTGTGTCATATAATTAGAAATACATCTAATTTCCCAAACAGTGTAAAAAGTGATTGTTTGTATTCCTCCTTTCATGGTTATCCCTCAGGAATATTACCTTCTGATTTTCTTTCTCCTTTGAATAACATGTAGTTCTGGAATTAACTTGCTCTTGGTATTCTTCTTGGGAGATGAGAAGAGCACCACATCTTGACAGAGGAACCTGTTTTTCAGTGAATGTCAAATAGGGAAAGGAAGACATGGCCTACGTGCTGCCCTGTTTTTCAGAATGGTGAACAAAACAAAGTACTTTTTTTTTTCTTCAAGAATGCAAATAAGAGAGAAACCAAGATGGCGGCATAGGTTAACGCCGGAGATTGCTGCCTCGAACAACCACTTCAGAGATATAACTAAAGGACAGAACAGACATCATCCAGAACCACAGGAAGGCTGGCTGAGTGGAAATTCTACAACTAGGAGGAAAGAGAATATCATACCCAGACTCAGAGGAGGCGCAGTGCTGAAGTGAAATACTCAGGTGCGGAGTGCGCGCGCAGAGAGGACTGGCGGCGGAGGGCGCGGTTGTTGTTTTCAATCGGGAGGGAGTTTCAGACTCTGAGCTCCAGATCTGGGCGAGTCTATGGGGACCCAGACTCAAACAGGAGAAGCGGGACTGTCTGGCTTTGGTCGGAACTCAAAGGCAGCTTTCTCTCCGAGGTTTGCAGCAGTTGCTGGGACTCTTGAGAGGCAGAGCCCCTAGGGACGGAACTGAGAGCAGCCATAACTGCTCGCTCTGGCCCGCCCTGTAGATCCCCCGGGACCCGCCCCGCCCAAGCCCTGGGCAGAGCCATTTGCCAGAGAGCCTCAGGCAAAGGCTAGATTAGCACCGCCCTAGAGATCCAGCACAGAAGCTCTCCCACTGCAGACACAGCGGACTCTCATAGCCAGTTAGCCTGGAGGTCAAATCACCCCTGGTATTACCGACAACAATCAAGGCTTAACTACAAGACTGCGCACAAAGACCACTAGGGGGTGCACCAAGAAAAGATAAAAAAATGCGGAGACAAAGAAACAGGACACAAATGTCAGAAATGGAAGATATAGAGCTCAAAACCACACTTTTAAGGTCTCTCAAGAACTGTCTAGAAGCTGCCGATAAAGTTAGTAAGGCCCTCGAAAAGACTGGTGAGACCGCCGATAAATGTAGTGAGATCCTCAAGAAATCTAATGAGACCCTCGATGTTGTGATAAAGAACCAACTAGAAATTAAGCATACACTGACTGAAATAAAGAATATTATACAGACACCCAACAGCAGACCAGAGGAGCGCAAGAATCAAGTCAAAGATTCAAAACGCGAAGAAGCAAAACACACCCAACTGGAAAAGCAAAATGAAAAAAGAATCCGAAAACACGAAGATAGTGTAAGGAGCCTCTGGGACAGCTTCAAGCGTACCAACATCAGAATTATAGGGGTGCCAGAAGATGAGAGAGAGTAAAATATTGAAAACCTATTTGAAGAAATAATGACAGAAAACTTCCCCCACCTGGTGAAAGAAATAGACTTACAGGTCCAGGAAGCGCAGAGAACCCCAAACAAAAGGAATCCAAAGAGGACCACACCAAGACACATCATAATTAAAATGCCAAGAGCAAAAGACAAAGAGAGAATCTTAAAAGCAGCAAGAGAAAGAAACCCAGTTACCTACAAGGGAATACCCGTACGACTGTCAGCTGATTTCTCAACAGAAACTTTGCAGGCCAGAAGGGAATGGCAAGAAATATTCAAAGTGATGAATACCAAGAACCTACAACCACGATTACTTTATCCAGCAAAGCTATCATTCAGAACTGAAGGTCAGATAAAGAGCTTCACAGATAAGGAAAAGCTAAAGGAGTTCATCACCACCAAACCAGTATTATATGAAATGCTGAAAGGTATCCTTTAAGAAGAGGAAGAAGAAGGAAAAGGTAAAGATACAAATTATGAACAACAAATATGCATCTATCAACAAGTGAATCTAAGAATCAAGTGAATAACTAATCTGGTGTTCATAATAGAATCAGGGACATAGAAAGGGAATGGACTGACTATTCTTGGGGGGGAGAGGGGTGTGGGAGATGCGGAAAGAGACTGGACAAAAATCGTCCACCTATGGAAGAGGACAGTGGGTGGGGAGTGAGGGCGGAGGGTGGGGCGGGAACTGGGAGGAGGGGAGTTATGGGGGGAAAAAAGAGGAACAAATGTAATAATCTGAACAATAAAGATTTAATTAAAAAAAAAGAATGCAAATAAGAACAGAAAGACATTAAAATGGATTGGAATTGGAGTAGGGTGGATAGATTTGTGATATTTAAATTATCCCGGTCACATTTATGAATTCTTCACTGGTCAAATAATAATCCCATCTTTTCATCCTTTGCCTTCTTTTTCATTTATTCTTTTCTTCTCAGTTTGATTTATAACGGAGTAATTAGCATATTGCCTAACCTACAAATGGATATAATGATCAGGGACTCATTTTAACTTCAAATAACATCAATGTAAGGCACAACTATTCAGGAATATTTTATATTTTCAAAGTATTTAGGAATTCTTTAATTAGAAAAATAAAGGCAATGGGGTTATCGAACAGGTTCTAAAAGTACCCATGAATTAATCACTCATACCCCCCTCTTAAAAAACAAAAAACAAAACAAAACCTTAAATCACACTGTTATTAAGCTTTCTTACAGTAAGGAAGAAAACCAAGCTATGCTTGAGTACAAAAGCTGAAATTCTGAGCATGAAAATAATTTTTGATTAGACATCTGGTTTACTCAAGCATTAGGCCTACATGAAGCAGGAAAAATAATTCCATCAGTACTGCTGAATTGCAAATTTCCTGGGGACAAAATGTTTGCAGTCTGTACTACAGACTCACCTTAAAGCATCCACGTGCGCTTGACATTGATGAACTTGAAATGAGAACTTTCTGTAACTGGACTTGGGAGTATCTAATGATGCAACTTTTAGAAACATTCTTAGGCACAAGAAATAGCAGTGCCTGCAGTGAAAGTCTTTGATAATCAAAGAAAAGAGTATCACTTAAATAAAATCTTATAAATAAAGGAAAACATATGCACTTTTGCCAATGGATTGCTTTACTTATCAGGAAAAATGTCACAATGAGATTTTCTATGAGATTTAAAACTTAATTGATATTCAACTTTTAATTGATACTCAGGTTATTTTGCAGTATTAGAAAACAAAAAGGAAGCCAATTTAATCTAAATTAAATTTAGGGAAGAAGTACAGGATTAATAATATGGAATAATAACTGCACTTCTTTGGCTAACTCATTTAAAAAATGCCAATTAAACATTTTCCATAAAATTTTATTATTTTTTAAAAAAAGCAGCAGTTCATTACAATTCAAGAACCTAATCTAAATATGCACTTGACAATGAAGCACATCTGAATATGGAGTGAAAACTGTTTTCCAAAAAACCATCAAATGCATCATCTCCAAATACCCAAATAATAAATCACTTCCGCAGGCCTTTTGTTGAGTGGAGTCATAAACCAAAAACTGAAGATTTATTGCTGTGAAAACAAACCTGTAGTACAGTAGATGAATCTTGGGTATTAAGCATAATCGGTTGAATCAAGTTAAGTTGAAAATCTATTAAGAAATCTGTGTGTGAGAGAAAGTCTGTAAGCCAGCTGACCCAAGAGCAACTGAGATATCTAACTGTTCAGTGAGACCAGACATTATTTTAAATCTCCATTTTTGGAAGGCAATTAAAAATTACAATTCCAACAGCCCACAAACCAAATTTTAAAAATTGTAGAAAGCAATTAAAACTACGTTCAAAGAGCCTTTCCCCCCAGCTCAATTTCAGCACCCCAAGGAGAAATAAAAAAGCATCCATGACTATCACAGATGAAAACAAAATGAATGTCACTGGAATCAGTTTTTCCCCACCGAGGTATAAAATCTATATAGAAATTTGATACTATACTATAACAAATTGTACTTCTCATAGTTCTGTTTTAATTTCCTTTAAACCCTGTTTAATATAGTTTTTTTTTTTTGTAAAAATGTTATTTTCATGATTTTGAACCTGGTTCCAGTTCTTCTCATGTATTTTTGTATCAATATTAATATACTGGCTACCAGTTCTATCTTGGAAATTCTTCACTGTGACAGCATGTCCAGCGGAAACCACTGCTGTGCAAGCAGACCCTCCGAGGCGCAGCTTTCCGGAAGCACATGTCGCTGATTGTTTCACTGTCTGAATAGTCTTTACAATGACTCTTGACGAAAGCCTCTTTGACCTTGTAAACATCAGTGTGCACAGTCTCGCTACGTGGCAGGAGGCTGGTTCACGGTGCGTGAGGAGTGAGTCTAGTCTTACTGGCTGAGAACCCTCACGTCCCGCAGGAGGGAGCACTGTCCCTTTTTTGCTACGTAAGAATGTGGCAGAAATGTATGCTGAGGTAGCCCAGTCAACCCTTATTTTTTTTCTTGTGTAAATTTGGTCTCAGAATATTTCTGGAAGGGTGACGTTGCGGAGAAGCCACTGCTGGGACCGGCCTCCGCTGCAGTCTCTGATGCTGGGCACCTGGCTGTCCTCCTCCGTGGCTTTATCCAGGCACTGGTTACTGTTCACATGCTGCAGGGTCAATTTCTGAAAAGCACAGAAAAAGAGTCTTACCATGAAAGTGGAAAACAACAAAAACATCTCAGCCATCATTTCTGGTGATTATTGAATTCTTCAGTAGAAAAGGGATTTTTTGTAATATACATTATGTAAATAATAATGGAGAAAGGCATCTATGTAAAGATATCATTAGGAACTGTGGGAGGGAGAAAGGCACTGGGGTACAGTGGATTCTACTGGACTTGCAGTAAGATGACCTACATTCTAAGTCCTATTCTCCCATAAGCTCTGTGAGAAATTTTACTTTTTTGTGCTTCAGTTTCCTAAGAATATGATTGGATTAGCTGTTCTTAATTTAGGATCCTTAACCTATTTTCAAAAAGCTATTTCAAAATTGCTTCATTTCCCTATGATAAGGCTGTTCAAATGCATCCTGTGCTCCCATGCAGGTCCTTTGTAAGATTCAAAATCATAAGGAATCCTAAGATTTATAAACAGTTCTTAGTAAGTGGCCAATAGATACAGCTATGTATCTTCTGTCATGCTGGTTTTGGGGATACTTTTAAAAGGACAGGCCAGAGGAGAGCTAGCAGGCACACTGACTCACAGTACTGCATCTGATTCTCAGCAGCCCTGGTCAGGGTAAGGACGCCAAAGCAACTGTGTAGGAATCTGTATTGAGCATTACCCTATAAGGGTTTATACATGTAAAGGAAATGTGAAAATGTTTACTGATATAAATTTATCTCACTTTTTACTTATGGCACTATTTTAATGTAATTAACATTATAGTGGAGCTCAAAAATTCCTATTGCAACCTAGTGATTGAATATAATACAACTATTTTAGCTTACAGTCATTTATTCTGTATTGTGGTCAAAGTAGAAATTGGCCAAAGGCAGTACACATGTGCAGATGTCATAGTTTACTACCGACGCTGACTGTAGGTTCAGTATTACATACGTTAATTCTTACAGAACCTGGACCAGAGTCAGCATGGTTGTGGTGGTTTTTTATGCAGAGATTCTATAGTTTACTTGTTGAGAGAAAGGGCTTTGCAGTCAGACATTTCTAGAATAAATTCCAGATTTATCACATACCAACTACTGCCACAGACTGTTTTATGATGGAGATATGTTCTGAGCAATGTGTCATCAGGCAATTCCATCACTGTGTGAACGTCATAGAGTGACTTACACAAACCTAGATGTTACAGCCTATTGCTCCTACGCTACAAGCCCGTACAGCACATCACTACAGAAACAGTACAAGATTAAGTCAAGCACAAGAGAAACTGATGCAATCAAGAAAATGCCGTAAACACAGGATGTATGAGGCTGCTGCCAGTTTAAACACGGCATGCTGTTTTACAGCAAACCTTTTTTGTTTGTAAGTAGAAAGAGTAGACTCTACTATATTTCGTTATTTTTAAATACATAAACCAGTAACACAGTCATTATCAAGTATTATGTACTGTACGTAATTGTCTGTGTTGTAGTATCAAACCACTTGGCAGCGCAGAAGGTTTATACCAGCATCACCACAAATAGGTGAGAGATGTGCTGTAATGCCGGGTCACGCAATTGGAATTTTTCAGCTCCATTGTAATACATGGTCTGTTGTATGTGGTGCTTGACTGCCCCTGAACAAAAACCTCTCTGAGCCCCAGGTTCATCATCTATAAAATGGGGACAAAAATACTTGAAACGGTTAAGAGGAAAGATTAAGATAATGTACAGAAAGTGCTAGCTCAGAGGAAGCTCCTGATAAATGGCACTCACGCTGGAAAAACTCAATAGCCTAGAACACCCCCAGCAGCCAGGAACGCGATCTGGCAGAACAGAGAGCTGAAGGTCCCCGTGCACACCGCTTGCTGCCCAGGCCTTGGGTCACGTGTAAGACAAAACCCTCAGACATTCCAGAAGGCCCTGAAAAGCTTCTCTGAGTGTCAACTGTTAGTGTTAATAAAAATATACAAATTGGACACAACAAAAAATTTAGTTGGGGAATTGGTCCTCTCATCCCAATTTCTAAAATTATTTCACTTATTTAGGTTTATTAAAATGAACTCCTAACACAGACACCGGTTACTGGTCCACGCTGGGTGCAGCTGAATCCACATGGGAAGCCACTTACCTCCAGGCTTACTAAGACAAGTCGACCCCTGTTTATGTTACCTAACTGACAGGCTGTCCTTTTTTAATGAACATTAATTGGGAGGCTTTTAATTTTTAAAACACTTGGGTTGTCACGATGACTCTGGGATGCCACTGGCATTTACGGTCTGGGGTCAGAGACTGCACATTGCAGTATGCAGTACTACCCAAAATGGCAGTAGCATGTACCACGAAAAACCCTGGAACTGAATATTCAGGCTGTTTCCAATGGTAATTTTAACGTGGCTATTGCTATATTTAATGTTATTTTTACTATAGTTTACATGGTGAAGGGAGACCCAGGAATTATAAAACATGGTGTTTGCCCTCTAGGATCTAACCATCTATAGTCCAGAAAAGACTGGTAGATAAAAAATAAACACTACAGCCCTAACCGGTTTGGCTCAGTGGATAGAGCGTCGGCCTTTGGACTCAAGGGTCCCAGGTTCGATTCAGGTCAAGGGCATGTACCTCGGTTGCGGGCACGTACCCAGTGGGGAGTGTGCAGGAGGCAGCTGATCGATGTTTCTCTCTCATCGATGTTTCTGACTCTCTCTATCCCTCTCCCTTCCTCTCTGTAAAAAAATCAATAAAATATATTTTAAAAAATAAATAAATAAACACTACAAAGAAGCAAAGCATTAGAGGGGTCAGAGACAATTATAACTAAATTATGACAGAGCTAATTTCTGGTAGGGATTCATGCAAGTGATGGTCAAAGATGGGCCCTCAAGAATGGGTAGGATTTGTTAGGTAGAGGGAAGTGTATGATCTTAAACGTAAAGTGGGAAAGTACAGGGCAAGTTCAGAAAATAGCAGGTTAGTGATGAAAGTGGACCACGGTTTGTATATGGCAACATATAGGGAGAAAAGATGGGCAAAGTCATGACTTTGGACATCTCCATAAGGGAAAGAATAAAAAAGCAGAGTGAGCCAAGCACACAAAAGGAAATAGAAAGAAAGTAAAGAGAAGACACTAAACAGTAGTGTATCTAAAGTCAGCGGATAAGATGCTTCTAAACTATCATCATCAGCTCAGCAACAGCCACGAGGAGCTCCACATCCAGAGCCCCTGAGAAGCCAGGTGGAGGCAGGAGCCGGGGCTGGGAAGCAGAGGCGCGAGCTGGCCATTCACTCGCCATTGATCAATGCGCATAGAAAGTAAAGTCTTTTACTTCAGGAACAAGTCTTTCCTTACAGAGAGAAGAACACTAGGGCTTGTAAACAGAAAAAGAAGAACCAGAGAAAAGACATCTTGATGCTGATTCCAGAACCGTAGAGCAAAACCACAAGTTGGGAGGTTGGTCAGACAGGAGGTGAGGGGGCGTTGTCACTGAACTATCCTCGTGAGCCAGAGTTTCATTAACTGGGGCTACCTTTACCTAAGTGTTTAATGCAGGATTTACAGAGCCTACTTACCGCTCCATTCCCCCTTGCAAGCCTGTGAGCCTGAGGACATACAGAGGGATGGGAGCTACTTGGTGACAAGGACCCAGGGACTGGAGGCAAGGCCAGTTTAATTTCAGGGAGATTAAAACATGCTTATTTTATGCATATTGTTTTTCCCACCTGTCAATCTTTAGAGCAGGGGTCCTCAAACTACGGCCCGTGGGCCACATGCAAATACAAATGTTGTATTTGTTCCCGTTTTGTTTTTTTACTTTAAAATAAGATATGTGCAGTGTGCATAGGAATTTGTTCATAGTTTTTTTTTTAAACTATAGTCCGGCCCTCCAACGGTCTGAGGGACAGTGAACTGGCCCCCTGTTTAAAAAGTTTGAGGACCCCTGCTTTAGAGTATAAGAACAATTTGACCTATATTCAGATTCCCCAAGAGTTCATTTTTTAGCGATAAAGTCTATAAACATACCCAACAGCACATATCATTTAATATATTTTATCTTATTCATGTACATATAACTTACCACGGGATCATACTCCCAAAGTTGGTTGCCTTTTAGGTGGTGGCATTTGAGCATTGTGACTGGGCCGTTGAGTTTGGAGACATCCAAGCAAAGGTCATCCGTCCTAATTTCTTTGTTGGCAGTGTAAGAGAAAACCTGAAAAACAAGCATGCCCCCATGTAAGCCGTCACAGTACAGCCAGTGTTTTATACACCCAATATCTGGAGGGGAAAAAACAAATAATTCAAGAAAAACAATTTTGAACTTTATTAATGTAATAGAGAGTAAGTGACTCAAAAAAGCTACCACTAACTTTACACAGAGGAAAGAAAAAATTCCTATGTACACAATGAGTGTATTGTCAAGGACTGTCATCTGTTTGCGAAAAAGGGCAAAATAAACCTCACGCACAGCAACGTAAATACAGTTCTCACAAGGGGCCTTTTACAAATGTTTCACTTAAAAATAATCATTAGATTGAAGGCTCCCTTTTCCTAAAGGTCTTTATTATTTTCTACTTAAATGTAGGAAAGTATTTCCTGAATGACATCATGAGATTAAATGAACAGAAAAATCTGAAAATTATCCCTTTAAAGCTTTACTAAAATACTCACCTGATTGCCTCCCATACCGTGACAGTTAAAGATTCCAACTTTTTCATTCTCTTTTCTAGCCATGTTATCAAGACACTGATTTGTTTCTACATTGCGTATCTATGGGACAGAGAATAACGCAAACATCAGAAGGGAAAGAGATTAACCAGACGCATAGGTACAGATACGCACACATTAAAATCAATCTAAACTTTACTATAAAACAACCTCAGACGCATGACAAGGGCTATGAGTTTGGGGGGGTGGAGGAGCAGCAGCAGCGGAATTCACTGTCTACCTAAAATTTTGGGGTCTAGAGAGGTCTTACTCATGTTTGTGTTTCAGAGAGAAATCCTTAAAATTCTTATTTCTTTCCCCCCCCAAGCTTTTCTTCTGGGATTTGTATTTAGTTCAATAAGCTCTATTTTGCCTAATAATTTAAAGCAATTTAACAACTCCCGTGGATACAATAATTTTGACGACTACTCTGATGAGCTCTTAGGCTACTCAATGGGGATACTTTCTAATCAGAGTTTGGAGCTTGGCTTCACGGGGAGTATAATCATGGTGTGGTGCAAACACCACTCTTTCGTTAGATGACCATCAGTTACATAAAAGGAATTTAAGCCAGTTATCAAAATCAGGAAGAGTATTTTAAGCAATGCCCCTTGATATGTTTGTTTCTCTGAATTGCTGCAGTTTAAAAGCATATTGTGAATAGACATTTGAAAGTCCTCAATCTATTCCTATGGATGTTAGCAGGTAGGCCAAAGGGAGATACAGTGGGGCCTTGACTTACGAGTGTCCCGACTAACGAGTTTTTCAAGACACGAGGCGTCTCTCGGCCGATTTTTTGCTTTGAGTTGCGAGCTAAAATTCAGGTTACGAGCCAGCTTCAGATACCCCACCGCTAGTTGGCGCAGCGAACGTCACAGTGAACCCCACATCAGCAGCCCAGCATCACGTGTCTCACTCGTTCACTTTAATGATTTGACATACAAGTAATTTGAGTTTCGAGCTTGGTCACGGAACGACTTAAACTCGTAAGTCAAGGCCCCACTGTATATGACAAACCACACCTGTCATGTCGTGTAGACAGAAAAAAATGTAACTAGTTTTGTGTGGTAGATGAAGTGGGGATAAAGTTAAAACCACAAATAAGCCATTTTTTATAAACAAATGTACAGTCTACATATTATTCCAATATTGTGTAAGGCACTAACAAGCCCATATGCATTATTATAAAGATGCAAAGACATAGGTGTGAAAAACTATTATTCACGGCTGTCAGGAATAGGAACTGGGATTTTGGCATAAGTGGGACCTGGGCTTCAATCCAAATGACCCAAACCTTCTGAGATCAATTTCCTAACAGTACCTGGGAGGTACCTGGCTCTGTGCTGGGATAGGTAATACAATGCACATCCACGTATCTATTCAGAGTCTAGCTCAGAAATAGTAACAATCTGCTATTCCTCCCATCTCAAAGTCAGTTCATATAAGACAGGATTTTCCCAAGTATAATGCTGATAGTTGGAAAATACAGACTGACATAAAATGTACAGGCATGTTATCAGGAAGAAGAGAAATTATAGGAAAGAATTTAAGAGTGGTTAATGTAAGGATGTTCTAGTCCAGTGGTCAGCAAACTGCGGCTCGCGAGCCACATGCGGCTCTTTGGCCCCTTGAGTGTGGCTTTTCCACAAAATACCGACTTCTGCGCATGGGCCACAAAGTTTCAATCGCACTGTACGTGTGCGCCTGCACGTGGTATTTTGTGGAAGAGCCACACTCAAGGGGCCAAAGAGCCGCATGTGGCTCACGAGCCGTGGTTTGCCGACCACGGTTCTAGTCAAATATTGCCTTTGTTGGATTTCTAAAAAAAAAAAAAAAAAAAAAGACAAAAACTAGAAAAAAAAAGTGAGAACCTCCTGACAAGTTAGGATTTTGAAGTGTAATCTAAGGAAAAGATGGGCTAGCTTCTGGGTTCTCCCGCGCTTAGAGGGCTCTGTCCCATCTCTGGTTTACATACAGATAGATCCACAAGAAGTGCTCAGTAGTCTTATTACACTATGAATTTCTTCTGGTTTATTCACATTTCAAGTGATATTTTGATGACTATCTTGGAAAGAGAAACAAGAGAAGTCCCCTTCTTTGGTAACACAGTACTTGAAGATTACTAGGATTTCCAATACCAACTGAGATTCTAAATTATTGAGTCACCTCAAACTAAAAGACCGATTTGCTATAGAAAAAGAAGGGAGCTCTTCTCATTGGGAGTAGATACTCCTGAATATAAATGTTCTCCTGATGTTCTCCTTAATGGAGCAGAAAATAACTACTGACAGGATGGTTGGGAATTTGATGTAATACATCCCTAAGAAAGTTGTTTTAGGATGTACATTTTCTAAATCACTTGAGAGTAAAGATGATTATGGAAGATATACAGCAGTTATGAGTTTTTAATTCGCTGGGTTTGACAAGCAAATATGAACAACTCAACTTTAGGGCCTGGGAAGGGTGAAATTTATGGAATGATGGCAAGATCGATGAACAGCCTCCTGTATTGGCTATTGTGTTAATGTCCCCACCTTTGTCCAACAGAACTTTCTATGATGATGGAAATGCTTTATATCTGTGCCACCCAATATGGAGCCACCAGCCACAGGTGCCTAGTGTGACTGAGGCATTGATTTTGAATTTAATTTAAACAGCCACATGTGGCTACTGGCTACAACACTGGCTGTGCAGGACTACATGCTGACACACAGGAAAAAGTCTTCCACCTTTTGTGAGGGCTACTTGTCAATGAGAGAAACGGTGCACAAGCTGGCTAGGAAGCTGCTACCACAGCCTGGGCCCTCTGTGGAGGCACTTGGAAGGCCCAAGTTAGTAGACATCCTAGGGCAGCCATGGGCAAACTACGGCCCGCGGGCCGGATCCGGCCCATTTGAAATGAATGAAACTAAAAAAAAAAGACCGTACCCTTTTATGTAATGATGATTACTTTGAATTTATATTAGTTCACACAAACACTCCATCCATGCTTTTGTTCCGGCCCTCCAGTCCAGTTTAAGAACCCATTGTGGCCCTCAAGTCAAAAAGTTTGCCCACCCCTGTCCTAGGGGATCTAAATTATGTCAAAGGGGAAGGTTTGTAGACGAATGGTCCTTTTTATAGGATTTCTTTATGACTGAATAATACCAGTCATAGAACCAGAACTGCCAATGAGCCAAACCAAAACAGTTGTAGGCACCATGTACAACTAATTGTGACACTGCCTGGAGAAGTTACGGTCAGTCTAGAGGCTGGCTAACCCACTAGGGGTCTGAATTCCTTGCTTTTTGTGGTGGTTGTTTAGAATATTCATCTCCTGGATTAACAGCTATTAGATATCACAATGGAACACATTTATTCAGTTCCAGGCCCTACAGGAGCTTAGGAGAGTTGGGCTCAGTGAAATCAGAGATGAAGTTTACACTTTCCAATTTCCCTTCCTACTCTGAAAGCCTGTGATTCCAGGTCTCCCGGGCCCGAGTCTGACAAAAGACCCGTGAAGGCTAGGTTCCAGGCTGTCGTGAAGGAGGCTCACGCAGGCAGAGCTCTGATCACAAGCTTGAGAACGCCTGGCCCCGGCCCGGTAATCAGCTTTCATCTGCGTAGTGTGGCTTGCCATGAAGGGTACACAAGAGTAAGCCAGCTGCTTAGCTAAGAACAAGCAGGCCACAGAGGGTTAAATCTGTTCCTTATAGAGAAAGCCAGCTGGCAAGAGGCAGGTAAAAGACAAGTTTGCTTTGGCAATCGTCTGCTATGGGTTAGACAAGTGGCTCTTTGTAATACACCTATATTCTGGCTCAGCTAACAACGCCCAGGTGTTGTCCAAAACTGGGTCAGTTGAAAGGGAAAGAACACCTTTTCATTCTTTATTCTAAAGGCAAGTGACAGGAGCAACTGCTATGAATCTTCCCATGGCACATCACCTTCCCCGGGCCTTTCTCGACCTGAATGAGGCTACAGCAAAGGGAACAGATGCTCATTAATGAGGCAACACACTCCACATCACTTATTTGAGGGTGAATTCCTTAAAGCACAACGACATTCAGAGGTAGGGAACTTTCAGCCCCGAAGCAGCCTCAGTAACTACTAAGGACGACACGGGAGAAAACACAACCAGGTTGAAACTGCTCTAGCTCACCACCATCGGCTCCCTCTGGGATCTATTTGCTCCCACATCCTGTTTCTAATTGACATCTTTTCCCCAATCCCCATCCCCAATACCACCTCTTCCCTCTTATATGAGCACACAAGTCATTAGAACTTCCTCACACTTCCACCACAAACCACCAGCTTCTTCTCCCCCCAAATCTACAACTGGCCGGCACTAGCCCATTCCCTCTACCTTCTTCCCAGTTCCAATGGATGAACTGCCTTCTCCCCTGCCCCCACCTCTCCCTCCCCTGTGCACTGCAGGTATCCCTCCCATCCCTCCCACATAACTCCTGCAATCAGTGGCTTGATTTGAGCATATTCACATTTTCTTTTTTGGGTCATTTGCATTAGCACAGTTTCATCATAGCAAAAATAAACAACAACAAAAATTCTTCCTTAACCTCATATTCCCCTCCAGCAACCACCCATCACTCTGCTCTTTTTTCTGTAACAAAATTTCTTCCAAGACTTGTCCACTCATGATCTCCACTTCCTTTTCTCCCTCAATCCCTTGAAGCCATCAGGGACTTTGTCCCTACCAATCTCCATGGGACCCCTCCTGACACAGATTCCTTGATTTGACCAGACCTCTCAGTTAAAGAAAAGGACCTGGATTTCCCATCCACAGAGCACAGTTTGGGCTGGAGGCAGAATGGGACACTTTAAGAATACTGTGGATTAGGGCACATGTCTCTCTCACATCAAACCCTATACTATGGGCACCCATAAAGATACAAAGGCCAAACTCCAAAGCACAACTAACTGTGTTAATTATAAGCATCAAGAAGCACATTATTTCAGGTTTAAAGAAAACTTGTTGCCGAATTCTAAGAGCAATGACTAAAGGCATCATCAGAAACAAACATGCTACCAACATTCTTTCCATCGCCCCACCCAAAATGAGATTTAGAACTCACAAAGGAAAAATAATGAGTATTAAAAATACAATTAATTATCAATGGCCTTGCAAGTTTCCTTGTCAGTTCTTTATAATTTATTATATTTACTTTGAAGTTCTTCAAGTTTTGATTCAGGCTAATTAACATTAGGACATTAGCTTTAGGAATATATGGTTTCAACTAAATGGGTCAGTTTGTTAAAATTAGAAGTCTATGGAAGACACTAATATGTTGTAACAAGAGTCCAACTATGGAAGGCTAGGGGTAGAGCATTCTTATTTTAAGGAAATACAATAAAAAAACAATAAGGTTTCAAGTTATGAGGTAGACTGTCAACTAATAAGAATTTCCCCACACCTATGATTATGTAATTTTAATATGAAGGTACTTCTTGTTGGACGTTTAACCTCTATTGATTTTGATGTGAGAATATAATAACCACATAGAACACTTTTTTTTTTTTTACCTCTCCCAAAGAGAAATAGTGACGTGGAATCTGCGAATCAGGATAAATATTCTCTAGGTACCAAGAGAAAGGTTTGCATTGGAGTTTGTGTCTTAGACCAAGTCTTGATGCTATATCTCCATAATCTACCTTCGTAACACCTGTTAAAAGAAATGAGTGATTGAATTATTGATGTTCTATCGGTAGCATATTTCTATTTATGTATTACATCTAACTAAGCCAGATGATGGGGAAAGTGGCACCATTTTGGTGATGTGTGACTATTCAAGTGATATACCATAGATCCACTTCCCAAAGTATAAAATGAGGAAATAAATTTAATTTTTCTTTGGAAAAAATGTACTAATATATGTGAGAATGGTATACTTGCTAATAATAATACAAATGTAAGTTATATGGGATCAGAAAACTTTACTATGTTAAGGCAAAAACAAAAATCAAGATTTATTTTGCCCAAATAAATGTCGAGGAGGGAATGGTAACACTGCCAGGCAGATTCCCAGCTCATCGAACAGCTACTCACACACAACTGAAGGTGAGACAAACGTCTGGAGAAAAGTCCCCGGAGGCATGCTACCACTGGGCTCGGACTGGCTTGGAGTTCTCAGCACTTCACATCAACGTTCAATGTCGCAGTTAGGTAACAACACACCTAACACCTGGACTACCAGTAATTTCTACAATACTGACCTGGATAACTTATTATTGTTAATAATATACCAGGCATTCTGCTAAACACTCTATTTTCTTTATTCCTCACTCGAGGATATGCTTTTATTGATTTTGAAAGAAACAGTGATGTGAGAGAAACCACTGATTGGTGCCTCCTGTATGTACTCCAACCAAAGACCAAACCCACAACCTTTTTTGGTGTACGGGACAATGCTCCAACCAACCAAGCCACCCAGCCAGGGCTGCTACGTGCTTTTTATACTGTGTGATTTCATTTATTTCTTACAATGATTTATGTAGGTAAGTGTTTCACCTCTGCTCAAAGCTTTTTCTACCTCTTCTTACCTCTCCTCAGAAGGAAGATCAGGGACAAGCAAGTTAGTCTTGTATTTCTAATGTAAAATAATGCTAACCTGGAGAAATTATATAGAAGAAATTCTTGAATTCATCCATCCACACTTCTGCAAGGCGTCTGTTATTTTTGTTGATAATCTGTCCTGTGCCTCCCGGAAACGTGTAAGGTGTAGCTTTCCGAAACACGTGTCCAACATGTGAGCAAGTAACGATCTCCAGGGTGCCTCCACATTGCCAAATCTGAACACAACACCAGAGAAGACTCGTTTTAAACAGTGATTGTTGAAAAAGAAATCTGTTCGCATCTGCTGAATCTCATGCTTGAAATTTCACAGGCGTATAGTAGAGCACCAGTGACATGATCCTTTTAAAACCATGCTTCCTCGGGAGCAAATCTTTCTCTAATTTTTGGTTCTGATTAAACCAGAAGGTGAAGGTTAAATTCAAAAAAGATAGGCTAAAGGCTAAATACAGAAACGATAATGAGCTCTAGAGCAGTATTTTCCTAACTGCAGACCATGACTCATAAAAGGATCATAAATTCAAATTTGATGAATTGCAACTAGTACTTGCTAACAAGGACATACTGTTTCATTAAATGTTTATGTGCCATGTGTGTATAATGAATAATGTATTTATTAATATGGTTCATGGTCAAAAACACTTTTGACCACAGAATATTTAGCCAGAGTCCTGTCTGTTCCTCCTCCTCCAAACCTGTGTCACAGCCTGCACATTAAACACAGCCCAGGAATCTCATGAGTTATCCAGGGAGACCGTGACAACACACTCTGTTGTCCTTGTAAGCAAAAACAAAAAGGGGCTAAAAGACAGATCAAGTATGGTTTCCCATGCTTATTTAACCCCTTGAGTGCCAGGGAGCGCGATTGCGCTCCTCCTGTCTTTCGCCAAAAGTGCTGGGAGCGCTATCGCACTCCTTCTGCAGTGTCCAGTTCTAAGTCTGCTTTTATTAGTGATGATGATATTGCTAAATATGTCAATTCTTGCTGTGAAGATGACCGTTTTGTGGAAGATAATGAATATGTAACTTCATTTACTTGCGATTCACAATTTTTTTCCTAAACTGCTGTAAAATCAGCAAAAACGCCTTGGCAATTTTAGCATAGTTCCTAGGATATTGGTTGGCACTCAAAGGGTTAATGAAATTATCCTTTTGCTCCTTTCAAAAAAGTTTCCATAAATTAAAAATCTACCAACTGCTTACAATTTAAATATTCAGTGTGTGTACTTTCACTTTTTCCCAGGATCATAAAGTGAGAGCTGACTAGGATCTCCAAGAGGATCGGAGTCCGAGCCTCCCCTTATATAAGCGGCAGATGGCCACTAAGGAGCGAGCGGGTTCAGATTACAGTGCAGTTGGTGTGGTTTCCACCGTAAGCTGTGTGTCTAAAACTAGGTTATTTGCAGAAATACACAATGTCATTTGAATAACATGTTGACTATTTTTAGAGCTAGCTTGAATTACTTCAGTAACAGAAATTATAAACAAATAGGGAATCTTGTATAAGTTTTATAGGTAGACTATTAAAATAACTGAATTACTTGCTTAAAATAGTTTACAATGAACGCTTAATAGTATAGCCAACTTTTTTATGAAGTCTGGTTGAACTCATACAAGATTAATTTTTTTATTTAGCAATAACATGAATAATTAAACCATATCCATACTTAAGGTTAAGTAGATGACTTTTTCAAAGGGAACTTACCCTAAAGGAAATTTCTAGGTTTTCTCCTCCCCAGATATCCATTCCAGCATCATATGTTCCAATCTCCTGAAAGTAATCTCTGTCTATTGAAAACAGTCCTCCGGCCATGGTAGGTGTTCTGAAATTCAATCATAATACTATACTGTTAATTACAATTTAAATTGACAATCAGTTTTTGTTTTAAAAAGTTGTTTTATAACTGCTTATAATGACAGAATAAATGCTTATTCTCACACTCTTGGGGATTTTCATAGCAGCCTCCAGGGGCTTGCTCTGTTTCTTGCTGTGCTATTTGGTTTTCAGACATGACCTGCACCCTGGTCAGGCCGTCACAGTCCTCCTCTCCACTC
The DNA here is from genome assembly GCF_963259705.1 of Myotis daubentonii. Classification (NCBI taxonomy): domain Eukaryota; kingdom Metazoa; phylum Chordata; class Mammalia; order Chiroptera; family Vespertilionidae; genus Myotis; species Myotis daubentonii. The sequence goes on along the minus strand of NC_081847.1, from coordinate 75,777,277 downwards.
CCACAGGCTCATCCTCAGCATCCACCTGGAAACTCCTTAAACTGAAGCTATTTTTCAAAATTCTCTCCACTTGAAAGTGCACCTACACCACAGTTCCTAGCAACTCTAAAAGCGGCTATGGCAACCCACTAGACTCGTGTGAGCAACTCTAACATACCAGGTTCTAAAGCAGTGGTTCTCAACTTTCCTAATGCCACGACTCTTACACAGTTCCTCATGTTGTGGTGACCCCCAATTTCATTGTTACAAATTGAACATAATTAAAGCATAGTGATTAATCACAAAAACACATATATGTGTTTTCCGATCGTCTTAGGCGACCCCTGTGAAAGGGTCGTTCGACCCCCAGGTTGAGAACTGCTGTTCTAAAGGAAGGCAAATACTGCAAAGACATAAGACTAAACAGGCTGAAATACACGGGACCCTTTCCCTATACCTGACTGGAACCATTAAGGAAAGAAGATGAAGTACAGAATAAAATCTATACATCCTTCAAGGATCATCATCCTGACCACCAAGTATGGTATATCCTTGGCAAGAGAGGAGCTTTGTTCCGCAAAACACGGCCCCCATATGCAGAACAGGTGGGAATATGGAATTAAGCAGAGACATGATAAGAAGGAGGTTTAACTAAATGACTACCAAACATTTGATTTCCTTGAAGAATGAGTGTAAAGAAAAACTAGGCTCTGACTAGAAGAAAACTATGAAGTTTTAGGGAGAAAGACACCATGGAGGTCAAATTTCAGGATGAATTGGGCCGCCTCTGTAACTCCAAAATGTACTCAATCCATGCCCTAGTGAGGTTGGCATATTTGTTTTTCCAGTAGGAATAGTTGTTTCCACACACACACAAAAATATAGGACTTGGTTTGATTTTAGAAGAGAAAAAGAAAGTCTAGTATGGTAGGAGTCAAAGGGAATAGGCCAGCACCCAGAGTGAGTATTTAGTTCAGGGGTTTCTTGACCTGGGTTTGGGGCATCTGTAAGTTTCCTAGAATTATATACTGTATCTTCGGTTTGTATATGTGCACTCCCCTCCTTAGAGGAGACATAGCATTCATTAGATTTTGCAGAGAAGTCCATCATTTACCAAGTGTTTAGGAACCCTTGGCTTAGATGGTGATTTGACTCGTCAGTGTAGGAGTGGAAAATTCCTTTACTAGGAAAGAACTCCAGCAGGCCAGGGGAAGGAGGTCAGAATCATTGACACCTCTTGTGTACTCTGCCAGGACAGGGCTTGAATTCAAGGGGAGGCAGATCTGAGAAGCCCAGGATGGGGAAACCTAAAAGCCTGCTTGTGATGGCACTCTCGATGACTACGGCAACAGCATGTGGATGCAGCTGGGATCAATCCTAGGAAGGCTCAGAAAGCTCAGGCTCTCAGGTTAAAGAGTGTGAATAGCAGGACGGTTATTATCCCTTTCTGGAAAAAAAAAGTCTATATATGACCAAATGTAGAACAAAAGAAAATTCAGAAGTGCACTAATGAAAATTCATTTTTACACATATGTCAATTCTAGTCCTTTTTATATTTAAAACAAGCTTTCTAAACTTTACCAGTCAGTAAATATCATCCAGATGGTGCTAGTCTGAATTTAAAATCTTATTATTTTGGTACAAGAACCCAGTTTTAAGTAATATTTTCACATATTAACACGTATAATTAAGGGGTAGTTTGATTTAAGATCAATATTATTATCCTTAACAACTCAATTAAAGCATAAATTCTGACTTATAGATTTGCAAAATGTTCATATAGGAAAGAGAGAATATATGTATGTCACCATTTTTTGTGTGCACTAGATTTGTATAAGCAAAAAATTCTAATTTTATTAATTGATCAAGGGGAAAATACCTCTTTAAAGTAATAATATATGTGAAAGATGGCTCTTAAATACATATAAGGTACCCATATGTTTCATGTCTCTGAAAATACACTTATAATCCTTATAATTCCCAAAGCTTCACACTCCCCTGCCAATAACACTCTAGGGAAAATGTTTGACAAATTAATTACCTGACAGGAAGAGTCCGGTCACCTTTCCTTCTGTCCATTTCTCTTTGGGGAACAGGGTACCAGCGAAAATTGAGCTTCCAATTGAATCCCCCATAGGTCATATCAGAACCTGCCATGTACTCAAAAGTATCATCACTGATCACGTCGATGATGGGACACACCACTGTTTTCCTGAAATCAGAAAGGCAAATTTAAAAATCTTCCAAAGCTTCCCTTTTTGAGGCCTACTATAACAATAGTACACTAACTGTTTTTAAAATAAGAACATTTCAGAGGGAAGGGGGTGGGGGGGGGAGGTTAACCAAAGAACTTACATGCATATATGGACACAGACAATAGTGCAGTGAAGGCCTGGGGAGGAGGTGAGAGCAGGATGGAGGAGGTCAATGGGGAAGAAAAGGGGATACCTGCTATATATATCCTACCAATGTAACATCATAACTATTTATTTATAATGTTGTGATAACCGTCTATCCCTTTTTCATTCATACTTTTACATTATTTGCCACCAAACCACCACCATTTAGTATTTTTGCTGTGAGCACTGCTAAAAACGTTGCCTCAGGCATTTTCAATGTATAACGAATTGGCCATAAAAATAAAATCACAAGAAAGAGATGTTAAAACATAAGACAAACATGAAAGTGTGGATACAAAAATTAAAACATTTTGTTTAAAATGTGTGTAGTTTCATGGCAATACTGTGCAAATAACTGGGTTTATGTTGTGGATTTGACTCAGGGGAAATGTGGGTTCAACCCTGCGACCTCCAAGAGGGCCCTCGGCCTCTCTCCTGCTGCAGTGTGCACTGGATTGGTATGAACAGAACATTCTCAGATGCTCTAGCTTTGTATAAGGATGCCCTGAATTACTGCTGTGCTTGAAAATAAGAAACCAACTCTTGGGGCAAATCACTGTCATCTGAAAGAAATGTTAACTATTTTTTTAATCTTTATTGTTGAAAGTATTAAAGATGTCCCCTTTCCGCCATTGACCCCTTCTAGCCCACACTTGGCCCTAGCCCCAGGTGAAATGCTAACTATTTTAAGACCACCATGTCTACTTGTCACTGTACAGACATGTGAGGGCTAGCTAAAAGTTATATAAAAATGGGAGTTACTGCAAGAACTTTGTCAATAAGGAAATGACACCAACCAACCAAACCAAAACTGGCAAGCAGTTATCTTTTTTACTACAGTTGATTGATTTGTCAATGGAGAAATGAAATCAAACAAAAATACTCCAAACTGTCAACCAGTTATTTCATCTTTTTTATGGCAAAATTGCCTCACAGCCAATTAGTTACGCAGCAAAATTATTTTTCTTAACAGAAAAAAATCCTCTACAACTCAGCACACTGATTTTTTCTTTGCCAACCCTGACACCTTTTACTTACTTCTTGTATCACTATAAAATCTACAGCTTCTTAATAATCCTGAGGAACAGTACTAATTCATGGCATCCTTATCTTGTTCCACATCTTTTAAAAAACACTTTCAACATTTCTCCATTAACATGATGTTTGCTTGCTAAGGTTTTGTTGTTTTTAAGTTGTCCTTTCTCAGATTAGTAAATTTCCATTCTATAACCGTTTGCTAAGTAATTTTAATTATAAATGGACCCTTATTCTGTACCTACTGAAGTGGTCCCAGAGTTTTAATCAGTTTCAGAAATGTGTTAATGGGGTGTACTATATAAATTGGCTTTATATTAAACTAAATGAATTGATCATGCTATGATATATATGTATGTGTTCATATAAAATATTGTACATATTAATATATATGTGCATATATAATATATATAATTGTCTCCCTCTAAGTTGGACTCAAGTTTGCTGGTATTGTGATATTTTTGTATTAGCATTCCTGAGTAGGTTTGAATATTTTTCAACATATATCTTTTCTGGTTTTCCTGTTAAGGTTATACTAGTTCCATAAAACGAGTTGAGTTGGTTCTCTATTTTCCATATTCTGTGTATAAATTCTTAGGAGAGATCTGTTTCCCCTCTGCCACCCATGCCAAGGTTGAAGCAGGCACATTTTCTCTGGGGTGGTGGGATTTATTTCCCCTCCTCACTTACGCTGAGGTACAGATGACAGGGTCCTCGCTCTAGACAGGTGTTTCCTACTCAGGCAGGGCCAGGCTTTGTCTCCTGTCCTGTCTTTCAAGGCAGAGGCTCAGTGTCCCCAAGTTCAGCGGAAACCGTACAAGTGAAAGCTGGCTTTTGTGTCTGAACTACTCACTTGTTCTCACTTTGAGACCTGCAAAATTTCTTACTTCGCTGCCAAGTCAGTGATGCATTTAAAACTGATTTTTGTATTTACCCAGCATTTAGCTTTCCAGCTGGGAAACTTTCTTGGGATCCTAATCTACCACACAGCCTGAACTGGAAGCTGCTGTGATGATTTCAGCCAATCCCCTTTCTTATTTCGGTTGTCACTTCACAGTGCTTCTCTCCATGGATCCCGTCTCCTGCTTCATCAAGGCTATGTGTTGTCTTTATGCAAGCAAGTATTTCCTAAGTCAGTCACCTATTACTTCCTAAAGCTGTTGTATCTCCTCATGGCCAATGTAGGTACTTCCTGTTCATCTTTGAATGGGTAGAGATTGAGGTCCAGCAATTGCTAACAAACAGAATAGATGTAATGGCTGTGACATGCCCTACGCTCCACGTGACCAGTAAAAGTTTAGCCTGCTAAAATCTAAACCTCAATGTTAAGTTGACACAGACAGGCTCTAGCTCAAACTGCGAGGACAAGCAGAAATTCAACTAATAGAGGTCTAGTAAACTGAAGAGTCAGGTGCTCTCCTGATACACAGAACCAAGTCAGAGCCCAATAATAGACATTCTTTAACAAATGTGCATTAAGAAAGAAGACAATCATGGGCACCCACAGCACCCAATGCTGCTCCTGTGTTATCTAAGGCTAGAGGCCCAGTGCACAAAATGCATGTGGGGGCGGGGGTGTTTCCTCAGTCCAGCCTGCACCCTCTCCAATCCGTGATCCCTCGGGGGATGTCCAACTGCTGGTTTTGGCCTAAACTGGCAGTTGGACATCTCTCTCACAATCCTGGACCGCTGGCTCCTAATTGCTTACCTGCCTGCCTGGTCGCCCCTAACTGTCCCCCCGTTGCCAGCCTGGTCACCCCTAACTGCCACCCCTGTCACCCCTAACTGCCCCCCCGTCACCCCTTACTGCCCTCCCTGCCAGCCTGGTTGCTCCTAAAGCCCCCCTCCCCCACCAGCCTGGTCACCCCTTACTACCCCCCTACTAGCCTGGTTGCCCCCAACATCCCCCCGCCCCCGCCAGCCTAATTGCCCCCAACTGCACACCCCCTTCCCCCCTGCCAGCCTGGTCGCCCCACGCAGCCTGCTTGTTCAGTCGTTTGGTAGTCCCTCACTAACCCCCCTGCTGGCCTAGTCATAGGCAGGCATATTGTGAGGGCGTGAGGGATAATTTGCATATTACCTATTTATTGTATGGGATTATAGTGCTTTTCAGCATTTCAGGATGTAACACGTATCTCCCCATCCTCTTCTACTTCTTCCTGTCCTACATTTCCAGGAAACATGTAGACCAAGTATGTCAAACTCCTGGCCGGCAGGTTGCATGCCTCATTTAATGAGTTTGACATGCCAGCAGTGAGTTTGACATGCCTAAACCAAGATGGGATATCCTGCCTGCTCCAGTGTTGGCTTCACAGAGTAGAGACAAGCAAAGGGTTTTACCCTACTCTTCCTGACTTCACTGTCCATCTCTTCTGCCCCCGCTCAGTGAACAGAGTATATACACAGTATACATCTTAACAGCATGCTTCCTAATCCAGCCTCATTAATAAGAGTTTGCAAACATTCCTTTCAGACTTTAGAATGTGGTCTTCATAATTAGCTTCAGAGGAAAGTGTTATTGTATTATTCACAAATACAGAATTTTGCAACTTACCATGTAGTTTAGGACAAACACACTGAAAACATGTTTACAGACTCCAGAAAATTACCTGTCCTGTTTGATCCTGGCTAAGAGAGGCTCCAGCCACCCCACTGTGCACTCACAGTGAGCATCTAAGAATGTGATCACTTGGCCTTTGGACACAGCGGCTCCTTTTAACCTGGCTCTGATTAATCCAGAACGCTGTTCCATTCGAATTACATGAACTGGTACTTTTAATTTTTTCACATAACTCTCCAGAGGTCTTTTCAAAAAGTCTGAAAAATTAAAGCAAAAATAACATGAAAAACTGAACTGGCGTTATCTAGATGTAAAGCAATTTTGATCTGCAATATTCATTCAACAAATATTTCCTGAGCACTTCAGTGAGGCTCCCTGACTCACAAACCCACTTTGCTAGAGGGTACCAAACCCTTTATCTCCCAAGAGAAAGTACCAGGGCTGCCTCTCCCTTTTTACACAAGGCATCAGGAGGGAGCCTTGGAATTCAGGCTCAAAGACAGGCACGTTACCACATTTCTCTAAGCAGTTCTTAGTCAGGCTCAGTGCTACTTCTTCTAGTTGTGCTTAAGGATCAGGAATAGAAAGAATATAGTTCGAGAGCATTAAATCCAGACCACAATAGAGAACAGGAACGCATATGCAATAGCTGTTAGAGTTCAGAAAATTTTGGGATTTCTTCCAAGGTAGAACTAATTGTCATATTGGTTACTGCAGTCTTTTATTAGTAGTTCTTTTATCCGGAGATAATAATGAAGTCAAGCTCGGAAGGAAAATGGTGGACTGTAATTGCAAGACCAAACAGAGATCCTTAACAGACAAGTAGGCATCAGTAAAAGTGGTTTTAAGAGGAAAGGGCAAGTGAGGAGAAAACGGGGGAAAGAGAAAGGGAAAGGAAGTGGCATATGAAATTAATAGCTATCCTAGAGCCATGCAGACAGAGTTATGACCCTGAGCTAAGGATGTCCTGCCTCCAAAGTACATAATTGACTTTAGAAAGCAAAGAGGATTTTTCAGATCAGGTTATTTTGTGGTATTCATGCTGGAGAAGCTATTGATGGTGGAATGGCCCAATGTCCTTCCAAGTAGCCCCCGCACAGTAGGTATGAGGATAATCTCTCTAGGGAAGGAAACATCTGAGCTGGAACTACTGGAACTCCGATGACTAGCTTTGTCCCATAGGACTCTAATAATGGGAAGGTCACAGGTCAATCAAGGTGTATCATAAGGGGTTCTCTAAGTATTCAAAGTGGGGATCCTAAGGGATTCCTACATAATGGAGAGGGAAAGACAAATAGGAGTGAAATGATCTTGTCTGTTTAACTAGTAAGAAGACCAGAATGACTCAATATGGAAATAAATAGGGATATGCCCCACTGCACCAGACGAGCCATCATTTCCATTGCTGCTAATATATTTCCTGATATATTTGGGCTAAAAGAGTATCTGAAAAATATTTGGAATAGAACTCCTATCTGATCAATACTGTGATTTTCTGAATCAAGTCTTATAGTCAAAAAGATATACTTTGAGTAAAAACGTAAGGGTAGTGCCAATCCCAGAGATTGTCACAAATTTTAGATTCGGAAATCTAAGGCTCAGAATATTAAATGAACGGATCAAGGTGGCACAGCTTGTCAAGAGGTTAATTTAAGATTTAAAGCCATGTCTGCCTAACTTTGAAGCCCATCTTTTCATCCATAGCAAGAAATCCCAGCAGGAAGCTACAGAGAGAACTTAGGACTGTGGACTTGCCTGATCTGACACACATTTGAATTACTGTATGTCCAGAGTCTGACAGACTCTCCTGTGGAAGGGTGTGAGCTCTGTCCTGTCTACAAATAAAATGAAAAATAAATGACTCTTTGGTCTGGCAGCTCAAAAAAGTTACTATTCCACAAATTTTCTTGACATCTTAGTTTGACATGTTTGTGGCTTTCATGCAATAATGTTAAGAAATAGATGTCTTCCTAACAGTTGACATTGAGTATGGACTCAGGGCTGAGCAGGGGACTAGTAACTATTCAAGCCTCATTTTACAAAAATGAGCACAGGGGGTGGAGGGTGGGGGTGTTAGGTGACTGTGATTAGAAGCTACTATTGTCATCTAAAAATAAGAGAATCTTGTTGATTAGAATATCTTTATAGCTGTTAGCCTACAAATGGATGCCTAGGCATCTCTCCACCAGGGAGTGTGAGGTTGTCAGAGAATGGGAGTGGCAGGGGAAATTTCACTGCTCATAGCAAAATATGAGAAAGCTTATTAGCCAGAACTTTAGAAAGAGCAAGGAATTTAAAGTCTAATAAATCTGACTCCTAATCCCTACTAAATAAGAACCTCCCTTTCCTTTTGTGTAAATGAGAAAAACACAATAGTCATCTTGGAGGAGGAACATTCTAGCAGTTCTGAATCTTAAGATAACCTGAAATGACAATTACATTAACTTCTGACATGAACTAGGGATTCATCTAGACCAGCGGTTCTCAACCTGTGGGTCGCGACCCCTCTGGGGGTCGAACGACCCTTTCACAGGGGTCGCCTAAGACCATCGGAAAACACATATATAATTACATATTGTTTTTGTGATTAATCACTATGCTTTAATTATGTTCAATTTGTAACAATAAAAATACATCCTGCATATCAGATATTTACATTACGATTCATAACAGTAGCGAAATTACAGTTATGAAGTAGCAACGAAAATAATTTTATGGTTGGGGGTCACCACAACATGAGGAACTGTATTAAAGGGTCGTGGCATTAGGAAGGTTGAGAACCACTGATCTAGACTGTCTTTACTAGAGACCCTGTAACAGTAAAGTTGTAACAGATGGGATGTACAGAGCAGTTCAGAGGTCAAGCCCTTGGTTTATAAAGCTAAGCCTCATTTTCCTCATCAATAGAATAGAAATAATGATAGAGTCTACTTCAGTGATGGCGAACCTTTTGAGCTCAGCGTGTCAGCATATTGAAAAACCCTAGCTTAACTCTGGTGCCGTGTCACATATAGAAATTTTTTGATATTTGCAACCATAGTAAAACAAAGACATATTTTTGATATTTATTTTATATATTTAAATGCCATTTAACAAAGAAAAATCAGCCAAAAAAATGGGTTCGCGTGTCACCTCTGACACGCATGTCATAGGTTCGCCATCACTGGTCTACTTCATACTTCTTTAATAAATGGAGCTACTATCAACTCAGCAGGTTAGCTATGCAATCAAGTGTCCTGAGGCCATGAACAGACTATGCATGCTACACAATAGGAAGCTTGTACAGACAGGCTATAAAAGCAAGGATTAACGGACTGGCAGATTACTCATTCATTCATTAAATAAATCTGTGCACTAAGTAATAGGCACTGTGAGCAATGAGGAGATCATGGTGTACAGACAGACCTGGAGTGTGGAGTCTAATTAGAGGACAAGTGGGGGAACAGGAGACAAGTAAACAATTAAATCTCTGGTGAGAGCTGTGGGGGAGGACAGTCTTCCAAGACATGTTCAGAATAGAACCTGATCTTGGGAGGTCAAGGAGGCCTCTCTAAAAATAACTTGATTCTGAGTAAACATCGGAACTGTGCTGTGGGGATGGGTGGGCAGGGAATGGTTAAGATATGACTGAAGATGCAGGAAGAAGCCAGTCATAAAGGCCTTTGAGGAAAGATTCTCAGAGAAGTGACATGATCAGATGTGCATGTCTGAAGGCTCGCTCTGCATGCAGCACAGCATGGGGAGCGGATGGGGGCGGGGGTATGAGTGTATGTGAGAAGACTAGTCTATTTCACCAATCCAGGTGAGAAATGACGGTGCCTGGATATGCTTTATGAAGAGGAAAAAGCAAACTTAGAGAGTTACTTAAAATAAAGAGCTTGCTCTGGGGTTCCTGGTCCCAACAGTTACCACCTAAACAAGAGAGCCAAAGGAAATTATCCTATATAATAAAAGCCTAATATGCTAAGTGTCTGGTCTTCCGTGCAACCAATCAAAGCATAATATGCTAATGATATGCTAAGGCCACTCAACCACTCGCTATGACATGCACTGACCACCAGGAGGCAGACATTCTGACTGGTAGGTTAGCTTGCTGCTGGGGTCCAGCGATTGGGAATGAGCGAGAGGGGCCGGACATGCCCTGGAGCCCTCCCATGGCCCCTCCCCAGCCCTGCTCGTGCACCAGTGGGGTCCCTCGGCCTGGCCTGCACCCTCTGCAAACATGGCTGAGGGAACCCTCCTCCCCCGACTACATGAATTTTATGCACCAGACTTCTAGTATTAGATAATTCTCAATCTGAATAGCAAGACCACAGTTATAACCACAAAAACACAATGCCTAGCAGTTCCCAAATATCAGAAATGGTGACCTAAGCTCCTGAGCTTTTTAGGCAGGATGATAAAGGAGAAGCAGATCCCTGCTGGGGGCGCTGGTAACAATTAGGGACCCCGCTGAATGACTAAGAGCTCAGGTACAGCAGTGAGGAAAAGCCGCCCCCTCACCCATGTTTTCTCCTACAGATGAGGAAGGGGAAACAATAACTGATATATGTGACTTTCTTTGTCACTTTATAGAGTTGTGGGCAAGTCTTCCTAATTAGGCCACATCCTACAGAGACTTACTATTCCATACAGCCTTCTCAGGCACCTAATAGAGTAACAGAGAAACCAAAGGAGGGAATGGGAAAGTCAGTCATTTCATCTGAAGAAAAATATCTCTCCTTGAGGAATATTTAATTTAGCAAATATCAACATATGAGTAAACCAAATACAAGTCACTGTCAGTAAAGATGTTTGTGTAGATCACTGCTTAAATGAACTTCAGTTAATTTTCTTAAAGGATTAATTAACTCCTAGCAAACAATTATCCACCTGAGGTTTATACTTCATCAACAGTAATTATTTGTTTTAAGTGTATTCTTAATTTATAATAGCTCTCATTAATTTTTACATTAATCACATTATATATTATACTATTATTGCATGATTATAAACTGTCTCCTTAATTGGATTAGGCAGATAAACTATAAGGTATGTGAGAAGGTAGGGCTATAACTTATTCTTTCTTTATACCACTATAATCTAGCAAACTAAATAAGCTTTAAATTGTTATTAATGGGTAAATTGCTCCCAATAATTAGGGTATGAAATGATTAAATTTAATCATGGTTATATATACATATTTAGTGTGAGCACAGGAAGGAGAAGGTATAATATGTGACTAAACTATCTTTGCAGATGCAATGAAAGATTAGGCAAGAGAGTAGAAGTGGTAGATCATGAAGTTTAAGGCTAATCAAGGAAGGAAGGGAAGCCATTTTTGGTAGTTCCCTCCAAGTTTTTCTCATGTGAGTTTAGGAATATTGGGGGAATACATGACAATAATAATCCCAAATAGATGTGCGTGGGGGGCAGGGGTTGTGGGGGGAGTCTGGGAAAGGCCAGATAACTCTGAACTTAACAGGTTGTTTTAATGATGGACTAAGCCAAGCCTTTCCTACATTAGCTTGTAGTGTGAAATCTCTAAGAAGGATGCAGAATAAATAATGTTGGGCCAAAAAAAATAAATAAATAAAAAAAATAATGTTGGGCCAAGGTACTTTTAATTAACATACCTTTCCAAAAGAGTACTTCATGAAACAGTTTGAGGGATTCTAAGTTTGTGGAAAATTCTGAGATTCTTGGAAGAATATAGTCTTATTATGAGATCAGAGTCATATACCACTTTTTCTCAGGCTCCTTCCTCATCCCTTTCTGCACCTCGCTACAGGTAATGAACTTGGAAATGGAGTGAAATGGGAAAGCCTAAGCGGGATCTGGGGAACTAAGGCTCACCGCTAGGGCTTCATTTTGCCACCTGGGATACTTCCCACTGGACACAGAACCGACGCTTCCCAGTCATGGTTCTAAGTAAGACCCAGTTTCTCTCCAATAACCCGGGGCTGCAGCTTCTCACAGAGAAAATCCTAAAATTATGTGGATTTATTCACTATTCTGCATAAATGTCTATATTATATAGCATTATTTCTTTTTTAAAACAAGATTAAGAGACACAAATTAAAAGTTAATTAAAGTAATGTTTAAAGTTTCACAGTGTGTAATTCTTTTTGCATATCTGAATAAGTCCAAATGCCACAACTATTTTTAGGATAAATTAGAAGTGTATAAAGTTACTGGGTTGAAAATGATAGCAACTAGTTTTTTTAATCATTAATGACAAACGGTGTAGGATATTATTGGTGTCACAATTTAAAATTTACCTCTTTCACTGGCATCATCTACTAGAACAATTTCTTCTAGCATGTGTCTTGGTGAGCGATTTATGACACTATGGACAGTTCGCAGAAGTGTGCTCCAGGCCTCATTGTGGAAAACAATCACCACACTTGTTGTAGGAAGATTATCTGGATACACCTTTGTTTTACACCTAGAGACAAAGCAAATGCCTTTATAGAAAGTGACTGTTACGATAGCATAATGAATGAATCTAGACTAGAATGGGCAATAGAACAAAAACAGTGTGCTCTGGTGGTGGGACTCTTGGTAACTTTTCATTTATTTAGATTTTGGTTAATGTTGCATATTTAAAGAATAGTGCCTATTTAAAGCTATATATTTAAATTAAAATTATTTTAAAGAGGTCAACTGTATGCTTACAATTAGGCACCTCTTCCTGATGAATGTCTTCTGTTGATTCAGTTTAACGGAGAATGTACTTAAGCTGTGTCATCATCCCAAACTGAATTTATCTCAAGAATCCAATTGGACCAAAAAAACAAAACAAAAAAACAACAGAATCACTAGGATCTACACAAATATATACCTTCCACAAAGGGGAGAACTAGTATTTACAGAATATCTATGGTGTACTAGGCATTAGGCTTCCTAATAATTCTGTGAGGTACTTGGAGCTACATTTCACAGCCAGCGGACAGACACAGCCAGGGAATAGCAGGGCCTGGCTGAGGACTCCACAGTCCATGCTCTGCTGGCCAAGCTCACAATGCTGCCTCCTCAATACTGAAATACTAACATGCATCTTGTTTAGTAAAGACAATGTCTAGAAATGCAATTATCAGAAAGACCAAACACACTAAAAAATATATGCACACAGAATCACTACCACAGTGGGCTGATGCTATTAATGGGAGTGAGTTATATACTGGAGTGGAGTTGGAGTTGACTGAAAATCCCTGTTTTTAAAGAATGAGTCAAAACACAAGTGATTTCACTTATGGCCCCTATGTACAACACTGATTAAAAGGTGGCCTATACAATGAGCACACTCGTTATATGTGAATGAAAGTATTACTGAGTAAACTCTAATGCAGGAAATCCACTGTATGGTCTGAGAGTTAGCTTGAGCGCTTGCCGGAGTGTTTTAGGGAATAAAGAGTTAAATTTGCTTAGGATAGTGTTCCATCTCAGCAAGACTGGGCTTACCAGAGAATCCACGCAAATACCTAATAATTCAGGAATGTAGAACAACAGAAGTCCCTTGATAATTATTTTTTCTATTATTTTTCAACTGTTCAAGTCCCGCTCTACTTATCCTAACCATCTTATAGCCTGAAATGGCACTAAGAGTTGCATATACATCATCCCACTTTATCCTTACAACAACACATAAGACAGAGGTATTATGCCAATTTTACAGATGAGGAAACAGGCTTAGCGAAGTGAATAAGCACATGTAATCCATCCTCTACTCATGTCCCTTTGAGCTAAGACTTTCAAGGTATTCTTTGCCATCCACTAAATTTAGTCTGTCACTACCACTCACCAAGGCTAAGTCTGTATTTCTTAAGATGTCTGGCTACCTGCCTGACAGTGTTTTGCAATGTTACATAATTTCTCTTCTGTGTACACTCATTCAGGCAAGAGCTAACCCAAAAAGAGTGAAGGCAAAGCGCACTGGTTAAGAGTGCATTTTTGTCACAGACAGATTTCACGTGGGTCACATATTAACCATCATTGGTACAAATCATTTAATCTCTCCAAGTTTCCCCACCGGCAAACTGGGCACGCTACTACCGTTTTGCTCAACTGCTTAAATATGATGTGTATGGTGCCTAGAACATAAACATTCAATAAATGGTATCACTTTTTAAACATATGAGACTAATTATATAGAATAAAATTGCCCTATTAAGTGACTTGGAATTTGTCTTAAACCTGCTTTGCGAGGATCACACATTAGAAAAGTTATTCTTTGATTGTTACTTCTATTTAATGCTTCTTAACACTGGAGCAGTGTTATTTTTTCCTTCGGGAAATATGCCCTCGGAGACCCTGCAAGCAGTAAAGGTTCTTGGCAGGCACAGGGTGACCTGGACATGGCCGGCTACACCACAGGTCCAGGCCAGGCTGAGAACAAGTGAGGCTTTTCTGGATTCAGAAAAGAGGTGAAGAGCTGCACTCTAGGGGCTGTCCCACACTCTTCATCTTTCTATCCCTGGGAACTAGTCTGAAAATCACCTGCTGGCCAGCTCTGTCCAGCTTAAACAGAGGGATAGTTAAGTATTAATCTATTTCTCGGTTAACATTTCATCGTGAATACACTTCAGAAGTCAGACAGCGCTTAGTAAAAGAGAGTGGAGATGGGAAAGCATGCTTGGAGTCAGCTGCTCCTGAGAACTGCAGCTCACTCCCTGAATGGAGGCCTATATTGCAGGTGCCAGGAAGTATTCAAAGTACTACAAATCCGCACACAACCCTTGTTATTTTCCTTAGGGTACACATCAGGATCATGAGGTACAGAAAAGTCAAGCAACTTGTTCAAAGCCATGGAGCCAGTAAACAGCAGAGCCAGACCTAGACCTTGCCACTATCAAGATAGTAATAAGACACTCATCTAGATACAATTCAAAAAGTGAGACAAGAATAACAATGGGTTAAGAGGCTCTAGTACAGGGGTGGGCAAACTTTTTGACTCGAGGGCCACAATGGGTTTTTAAACTGGACCGGGCCGGAACAAAAGCATGGATGGAGTGTTTGTGTGAACTAATATAAATTTCAAAGTAAACATTATTACATAAAAGGGTACGGTCTTTTTTTTTTTTTTTTTTTAGTTTTATTCATTTCAAACGGGCCAGATCCGGCCTGCGGGCCGTAGTTTGCCCATGGCTGCTCTAGTATATACATAGGAATAGTTCCAGGTGAATAGATCGGAGGAAACAGTGATGTGGCAACATCTGAGATTATTACTAGAACTGTTCTAGAACTGAAGAATAATACGCCTGCTCGGATCAAAAGTACACTATGTGCACAAGCATGTAGCTAAAGATAAAGCTAGGTTCCAAACTAAGAGACAGAAAAACACAAATACTAGCAGAATGGAAAATGAAAAAGGTGGTAAGCAGAAAACAAGACTTATTAGGTTGAACTTTATGAAACTGTCACTTTCATAGATAAAAAAAAGATGAATATCAACTTTGTATGGTTCAACCTAAAAGGAAACGATATCAATAGTCACAATAATTGTAGATGCATCAAATTCAACCCATTATAAACAATGACTATTAGAGTGAATTAAAAGTATAAATCCAGCCATTTAGTAGAGCTACACCTGAAACAAAATCATACAGATGGCTGAAAGTAAAAAAAATAGAAAAAAAATAGACATACCAGAAAAATATTAAACAAACTAAAAGTGGTATAGCACTATGAAAACCAGGGGGAAAGGAAGTTAATAAAGATACAGCGAACACGGGGTTAAAAAAACCCAACACCATGAATTGTCTTAAATGCATTCAATGATGCAGCCTTGAAAGATAAACTAACAGAATGACTTAGAGATACTGTCAAATCCACAATAAGGAAAGAGAAGGCTACTTTTTCCAAAAAAATTTCTGATTAGTAAAAAAAAAAAAAGAAGAAGAAGAAAAAGATACAAGACACTCTACCTGGTCTTCAAATAATAAACTATAAGGGGAAAAAGAAGATGAGAGGGAACCTGCAGATTTAAGAGACCTATCTACCAGCTGTAGATATGTGTAGATCTTATTTGGATCCTGATACAAACACTATAAAATAAAGGTACACGACATCACCAGGGAAACTTGAACACTAACTAGGTATTTGATGTTATGAAGGAATCACGGTTAATATTTTTTAGGTATGAAAATGGTACCATGATTTTTCTTTTTTTCTTTAATAAGTCCCTATCTTTCAGAGACACATACTGTAATATTTACAATGCTAGGCCCTTGGCCTGGGACTGGGGAGTCTACTTCTAACCTCACTCACCTGGCTGATCACAAAAGGCCACACACCAGAGGGCTGCTCTGGTCATGTCAGGAAGCTTACCCCAGAACCAGTGACCCAAGTGAGAGTAAAAGACCAAATTGGAACCCACAGTGCATTTTATAACCTAATCCCGAAAGTGATACTCTATCACTGGTTCTGTGTTCTACTGGTCATACAGACCAACCCTAGTACGACATGGAGAGATAGGCACAGGTATCAATACCAAGAGATGGAGATTGTCAGAGGACATCTTAGAGGGTATAATATAAGACTGTTAGGATGGTTGAAGCAGGGTAATGAATATATGAGGGTTCATTACACTATTATCTCTATTTTTGTACCCATTTGATATTTTCCATGATAAAATATTTAAAACGAGTATAAAAACACAGAGATGGAGCAAGAAGGTATAAAAGGGCTACTTAGAGGTAGCAGTGACTGTGTGCTCTCTTCTCTCCCATAAGCACCCAATGGTTGGCCAGGACTGTGTATTAGCAGCTTGCATGAAACAGACTCTTTTTAAGTATGAGGGGTCCTCAGCAAGCCCAAAATTCAGTGCACCAGCTTATGTATCATACCATTTAAACACTGTTCTCAACAGCTTAATTAATAATAGTCAAAAGTGGAAGCAGCCCAAATGTCTACCAATGTGTAAATACACTATGGTATATTCACATTAACAAACCCCTACACTGCCATGAAAAAGAATAAACTTCTGATATATACAACAACATGGATTTCAAAGACACAAAAGAATATATACTATATGGATCCATTTATGAAAAGTACCAGAAAAGGACAAAAATCATCTATGGTTAGAAAGGTCAAGACAAAGGCTGCCTCTCGGGGTGGGAGCACTGGAAAGGAACATGGGAGAACTCTCAGGTGATAGAAATGTTCTGCTTCTTGATTTGGAAGACAGAAAGGTATATGCATATGTAAAGATTCAGTAAACTGTACACTTCCAACTGCATAATTCACTGTTTTAAATTGCAGAAAACTTAATAGAATCTTTTTTAGAAAGTTGATACTATGACTGTTTTGGTAATAATGAAGTTTAAAACCCCCTACCACCTTAATCTATTAAGATAAACAATTATTTTCCAAAGCCTAAAATATATGGTCCTAATGATCACTAGTAACTTGAGGTATTATCTTATCAGCGTTTAATTATTTTTAAGTGGGGTAAGTAGTAAGTTAGTGATATAGCATTCACTCTAGGAGCAGTCAACACTAATGTGCAACTGATTAGGAATTCAGAACCTACTTTTCATTCAAATTAAACACTATCAGGACCATCCTGGATACTTACCCTTCTAGCCTAACATCAGGTAAAGATCTGTTGAGTGCAATCATCTCGCTTGCCATTAAGTTGAACTGATTGATTTTAAACATTTCTTTCATCTTTTCTTGATCCTCTTTAGGAATGACGACTGGTTTTCCCATTTCTCCAGGACCTTCATGAGGCTTTTGTACTGGCTCTAAAACTAAGAATAAGGAGGAAACTTAACTAACAATTTTAGAACAATCAATTCGTGCTTCTTTTTAATAACATCTGAGCTTAAACAGTGCCTTCAACAACGAGAGCCATTTCTGAGCTCAGGTCTCCCAGCCTGCAACACCTCCTGGGAGCTGCCCTGTCCTCCACTTCATGCCAGGGTTATGACTTGAGACCTTCTCACCTGCACTACTCACCTGAATCACTGCATTGCTGTGTCACATCCATTCAAATATTGTTACCACATTAACCTCCCTAAAAGCATAGGCTTCACTATTATTCTCATGGTCTTCAAAAGTCCAATCTTTTCAATGTGAAATTTAACCTAACCTGCCAAACAAACCACTTGCTAGGCTCTCCACCCACTTCTCCCCAGTACTTCATCCTCAGTCAAATAGCAATTCACTACTCTCCCCCCGACCCCCAATGCCTCATGTTTTCTTGCTTTGGTGCCTTTGCTCACACAGGTCCCCCTCCATTGGCATCTCCTTCCCACCCTATCTCTGCAACACCTTGTCTTTCAAGGCCCAGCTAAAGTGGCTTCCCTAGCTTCTAGCTTTTCTGAATCTGTGCATTTACTACTCTTGGCTACCACATCATTTCATCTAAGAGTTCTTATGTCTCTAACCAACTGCTACTACTTTATTTTCTTACTAGAGGTCCAGTACACGGCATTCATGCATGGGGGGGGGGGGGAGAGCAAGGTCCCTCAGCCCAGCCTGCACCCTCTCACAGTCCGAGACCCCTCGGGGGATGTCGAGGGAAGCATGGGCCTAAGCCAGCAGTCAGACATCCCCAGAGGGGTCCTTAGCACTACTGGCGGAGGCAGGAGAGGCTCCCGCCACCATTGCTGCATTCACCAGCAGTGAGACCAGCTTCTGGCTGAGCGGCGCTCCCCCTGTGGGAGTACACTGACCACCAGGGGGCAGCTCCTGCGTTGAGCACCTGCCCCCTGGTGGTCATTGTGCGTCATAACGACCGGTCTTTCTGCCGTTTGGTTGATTCGCGTATTAGCCTTTTATTATATAGGATTTTTAGTAATTTTTTATTTATTAAAGCTGGGGACAGTGAAACAAGGAATGGCTTAGGATAGAAACAATAGGAGAGACCTATGCAGGGCTGCTTTGGCTCTAGAAATGCCACAGTAAAGAAGTGAGCCAAGCCCTAACTGGTTTGGCTCAGTGGCTAGAGCATTGGCCTGCAGACTGAAAGGTCCCAGGTTCAATTCCGGTCAAGGGAATGTACCATGGTTGCAGGCACATCCCCAGTGGGGGGTGTGCAGGAGGCAGCTGATCAATGTTTCTCTCTCACTGATGTTTCTGACTCTCTATCCCTCTCCCTTCCTCTCTGTAAAAAAGAAAATAAAATATATTAAAAAAAAAAAAAAAAGACGTGAGCCAATAGGGCGCTGCTTTAGCTCACTGAAAAGTCAGAAAAAGGGGGCCGTGGAGACAGGTTCAGGGGGGTGGCCTGAGATGGGCTGCCGCTGCTCCGCCAGTTACAGGTTTCATGAAGACCCTTAGAGTTTAGGAGAGAAAAGTAAAGATGTGCACCTGAGAGGGAAGAAAGTTGTGGGTGTGCTTCCAAAAGAGAGAGGGCCCAATTGCTATTTCTTACTACAATGATTGCTTAACCTGCCTTATCATACCCCACAAGGTTATGATCTCTTTTTAGCTGGGTTTTTAAAATTAATTTGTACCTTCTGTGGAATTTAGCAGTGTCTTATAGGAGTTTTATAACTGTATTCTGAACTAATATGTGAGTAAAAGTGAAATCCTATAATTGATAACAGTAGACATTATATAAGCACCATGCAAGGTGGAGCATCATGAAAGATAATTCTTATCAGAAGTAATGTTACACCTTGATATATACATAAAGAGTAGTATTTCAGATCCATAATCCCACAATCTTATTCTTTGTTATATGCTTTTGAGATGTTAAAAACATTCTAAGAATAGGTTCTACTATGTATTAAATTTGGATACAAGGGTGTTAAACTTCCCACCTAAAAGGGATGGATACACAATGAAGTGAGGACAATAATGGGATGAAAATCCTGTCTGGGGCATTACTTTTTTAATTACTTTTTATTAATTCTTAGAATCAATTCTGCTTACTTACCTGTCTCCAAAAATGAAGAGCAATCAGCAGGTTTGGGGACTGGGATGTTCAGGGGTCAAGAGTACACAGCAGAGCTCTGGACCTGATAATCTTTAGTGCATGGCATAGGCAACAAAGAGTAAGTGGGAGACATCTAGTGGCCCTGATTATAAATATCCTGTGCCCTGTTCTAATTTAAGATGATGCTTTATAGAAAAGTTAAAATGGGAACGTTTTCATGCTGCTCAGTGTTGGAGTATTGTTACACAGAACCCCATCTATAACATATTCTTCCGGGGGACGAAGAGGAGCTCTTGAATCTGATCAAGCCTCTGAACCTACTACAAATTCACAGGAAACAGAGGCACAGAAGGACATGATAAAAAACATCAAAGGATACAATTCCTGACTCTGGGAAACAAGAAAAAGAGAACCCAATTTCTTCTTCAATAATAACCAACAGGGGGAGAGGGAGCAAAGAGAAAGAGTTATCCATGTATCCAAGCCACAAGCCTAGCCTTGAAGTGACAACTGTTGAAGCCAAATGATGGGCATCTGGGAATTAAAATTTCAAATTAAATTGTTTATTTTTTTTCTACTTTTATTTCCCATCATTATGAGTAAAAAAACTCTGGCCTTGAGATAGTAAAGAATCAGGCAAAACTGTACAACATATATAATCCTGCTGCTGCAGTATTTTTACAAACTTGATCATCTGATACTTATAGTGCCCACATTACATATTTTAACTTATTGGTAACTTGAGATTTCACAGCCACATTTAAAATTACTATTAATCAAAAGTTACATGACTACTATATGACTTACAGAATCTACCAGATAAATTAAATGGAGTAATTACTTTTCTTTGGCAAAAAGGCCAGGATAAAATGTGTGTAGTTAGTGAATATTTTTACTATGAATGCATTTGCAGTATTAAAAAATCAACTTAACAAAAAAGATGGTAAGCATTAACTTTCTATGTATTCTACTTACCAGTCTTTTATGTAAATTTAAAGTGATTTCAGTGAAATTTTTGTTTGAAAGTAACTAAAATGGGGTTTGGATACCATCAATTTTCTGAACTAAAAAAAAAAAAAAATTATTTTCTTGGCATACAATTTTATATGCCAATCATTTATAAAAATCAAATCAATGTTGATAAGGGAGTGACTAAGGTGTTATTCCAAAGTATTATATGAGAACGAAGATATTTTATACTTCTGTTAAACTTCATTTACATGACAATGTAGAAATGTTTCATGTTTTAGAAAACTTAATTATCAAGAAAACTATAGGTTCCCTCTGTATGACATCAAATAAAATTAATGTATATAAGCCAGATGACATAATTTTGAATGTACTTTAATAAATCTTACAAATGACTAATTTATGTTTTTCTTATGGGAGTAGAATAAAGGGGTATAAGTTTATACAATAGCTATTTAGCCATTCTATGTATGATACTTTAACATTTTTAACTGTTGGAAGAACCATCAAAGAGTTTTTGGAAATATGATTATCATATATAGGAAAGCAGGGATCACTATTAATCTAAAAATGTTAAAATTATATAGCACCCAAATTAGTTAACAAAAAACCCCACAAAAAACAAAACAGTGACATACTTATCAAAATGAGTGTTTTATTATAAAATGTCACTCACCATCCCCAGCAGGAAGTCCTCTCTCCTTTTTTTCATCACATTTGTTGCATTCACTGAAGTAAAGCAGCAGGAACATATCCAAGAGTACCCAAACCAAGGAGGTGGCTAGGACCACCTTGCAATATGCAAATTTTCTCATGGCACTTTAAGTCAAATGCAAAATTTTAAAATACATATATATAAATATACAAAGATCATGAAAATGTTTCCAATCCAGTTTCATCAAAAATCACGTTCATAACCTATAGAGAGAAAAAGAAAAAACCACATCAACTTAAAAATTCAGAATGTAGAGAATTGTAAGAATAATATGCATATGAAATTTTACTATGGAGAATAAGTTTATAGATCAGACTTAGAAAAAATATTTGTAAACATTAAAATTGTATCAAAAATAACTCCTACAGATCAATATACAACAACCCAGCAGGAAAATAAGTAAAGGATATAACAGGCACTTTGTAGGAAGTAAATCTGAATAGCCAATAAACATGTAGAAAAGTGTTCAATTCACTTTAATTAGGAAAATGCAAATGAAAAGTGAGCTATTATATCATGTCCATCAAACACAGGAGGCTTAACTGTCTTCTATTCAATTACTATATTAAATGCTAAGGCAAAGCTAAGCCATTGATTGCCACAGGAGTTTAAGAAACCAGTGATGCCCAGTTCATTTCAACTACTCACATTCAGTTCCCAAGGCCCAAAGACATATGCGTTCTCCTAGGAACCTATACTATAGCAGTTTATTGAGCTAATTATTGTCCCTCTGTGCCACTGAGTCCCATCCCAAAAATGCTACAGTCACCAGCCATTCAGAAACAGATTCATGGAAATTATATTGAAAAAGAAGAGTATCATAAAATCTGAGGCCTAGTGTTGGCTCTGACAGTAATTTTATAGACTTCCCTGATCTTTAGTTTCTATTTCTCACCCAAACTCCACACCCCTATCTGTTAAAATATGACAAAATGACTCTGTTAAAATATGACAAAATGACTTGAGGAACTGTCACCAAATTTGAAAGTCTTTTGGGATAGTTTGACTAGAAAGATTTCTGGCACATAAGGAGTTCACCTTGGGGAGCTCTGGAGCAGTCTGGGGTTCCTCAGAGAGGTATAGAGTCACCCACTGAGCAGCTGATACCAGGCTCAAAGGCCTGTGTCACTACTGATTAGGAGACTGGCCAAGTGCATTCAGATGAGGTGTGCATTCAGAGGAGGTAGATGGAGGAAACACACACTTAGCACATATGACCCACATGAAAGCCACATGAGCATATGCTCTGAAGGCCCAGGCTGAGGTTAATGCTCCAGCCCCTTACAAGGGCAACTTTATGTAGCATGTTCCATGGCGGGCAGCACAGATGTATTTACCTGAACTATGTATGGTGTCACATGTGTACTAGATTTATCAGGAAAATGACTTCATAAATTATATAAATGTCTAATCACTGGGTTGTACAACTGAAACGAATATAATATTGTATGTCAACTGTAATTGAAAAATAAAAAATTAAGAAAAAACAGCCCTACCTGGTTTGGCTCAGTGGATAGAGCAGGGGTGGGCAAACTTTTTGACTCGAGGGCCACAATGGGTTCTTAAACTGGACCGGAGGGCCGGAACAAAAGCATGGATGGAGTGTTTGTGTGAACTAATATAAATTCAAAGTAAACATCATTACATAAAAGGGTACGGTCTTTTTTTTCAATAGTTTTATTCATTTCAAACGGGCCGGATCCGGCCCGCGGGCCATAGTTTGCCCACGGCTGGGATAGAGCATAGGCCTGAGCACTGAAGTGTGCTGGGTTTGATTACAGTCAAGGGCACAGGCCCGGGTTGCGGGTTCGATCCCCAGTGGGGGCGAGCAGGAGGCAGCCAATCAATGATTCTCTCTCATCCTTGATGTTTCTATCTCTCCCTCTCCCTTCCTCTCTGAAATCAGTAAAATAAATATTTTTTTAAAAAAAAAGGAAAGAAAAAAAAACAGCCCTGGCCAGTGTGACTCAGTTAGTTGGGCGTCATCTAAGTGCACCGAGAGGTTGCTGATTCAATTCCCGGTGAAGGCATATGCCCTGGTTACAGGCTCGGTCCCCAGTAGGGGGCATGAATGTTTCTCTCTTTTTCCTTCCTCTCTCTCTAAAAATCAATAAACTATTCTTTAACAAAACAAAACCCAGCACTCTCAGACACCTAGACCTAAGGTCACTAACTTTGTATCTACTGACCAGGCAGAGGTCTGAGATAGGAGACCTTTCAGTAGATCTATTTATTTAATTTATAGCTGGACTCTCTTCCAGGAGAACTGAAAGACTCAAAAAGATTATAGTTATCCTCTAACACAGTAAGGAGAGCCTAGGATATTTTATTTATATACTAATTATATACTTCATTTGCTCCATTTCTCAAACAGAACTTATTCATTCACTTATTAGTTCACTCAATAAACACAAACTCTATAAATGTAGGGAATGTTTCAAATGCAAGGAATACAAAAGTGAACAAAATACACACACCCCCTGCCCTTGGTAAAGTTTAGAGTTGGCTATAGAAAAGCAGGCATTAGTCAAACAGTCACATAGATGTTTTAACTGTGAAAATGCTTTGAAGGGATGTATACAGTATTATAAACATCTGTAATCGACCTGACTTTGTCAAAAAGGATTCCCTAAGGAAGACATGATTTAAGGGGAAAATAAGCATTTCAGACAGTGGGTAGCAAAGGCTCTATCGATAGCAAGAGGAGCCCAACACTGAAAGGTCAGTGGACCGAAAACAAAAGAGGAAACTGAGATGGAGCTGGAGTTGGATAAAAGTGGACAGATGTTAAGATATTAAGGGACAAACTAAATGGGATCAAGGATGATTACTGAGGGAAAAGAAATCCTGGCTTGTACAACTAGATACAGAGTGGTGCCGATCACAGAAATGAGCTAGTAAATGAGGACCAATTTGGGGAAGGAGGAGAATCAAGATGGGAAGAAACCTAAGTTTGACTTTGGGCTTGTTGAATATGAGGTGCCTTTGATACCTTCAAGGAGAGATGTTAACCACAGCTGCTGAATACAAAAGTTTGGGGCTCAAAGGAGGGGTCTAAGGCAAAGATATACAGACTGAAACCTCTACTCTCATGCAACTTTGTAGGGGCAAAGAGGCTAAAAAAAATCCACACACAAAAGAACTTTCGTGGAGCATTATTTCCCTCCTACTGTGTGGGCTGGACTTAGTAACTTACTTCTACCCAACAATCTATGGTGGAAGTAACAGGTTGTGATTTGAAGGCTTGTCATGAAACATTCTCCTAGCTCTCCCTCAGATCACACGCTCTGGGGAAAGCCAGCGCCTTGTCAGGAGGACACACAAGGAACCCTACTGTGAGGTCCACGTAGTGAGAAACTGAAGCCTGCCAACAACCAGCACTATCTTGCCAGGCATGGAAATGAACACTTTGGAAGCAGGCCCAGGCAAGCCTTCAGGTACCTGCAGCTTTGGCCAACATCTTGACTGCAACATCCTGAAAGATCCCGAGTCAATACCACTCTGCTAAGCTGTTCCTGATTCCTGATCCAAAAAATATGAGAAAATAAATATTTATTGTTTAAAGCCATTGAGTTTATCAACAGAGAATTTCAAGAGCAAACTAGGACTAGAAAGGAAATTCTTTAAACTATAGTAAACATTTAATGATGGAATTTCTGCAACATAAATATGATGACTTAGGCACTCTCAGTTCAATCTGACATTGTACTGGAGGTCTAAGCAATAAGAAAAAAAAAGTAAGAATTAGAAAGTAAAGAGACAAAATTATCTCAGCAGATAGCATGATTTCTATACAAAAATTTTAAAAGAATCAATAGCTAAACCATTAGAGCTAATTTATGATTTCATTAATGTTGCTGAACACAAGATGAACATAACATTAACCATGCTCCTGTATGGTCATAACTAATGAGACTATAAAAAACAAATCACATTCCAAATAACTATAAAAACTATTAAGGTATTTGGAAATAAATTTAAACTATGTGCAAGACATGAAGAAAATTATGACGCTCTTATCAAAAGATATAAAACAATATTTGACTAATGGATATACCATGTTCAGGAAAAAAAAAACCCCAGCCTCTTCCAATAATTAATCTATAAATTTAGTATAATTCTTTTTTTATTGAGGTAAAATTGACATGTAACATTATAAATTAATGTAATTCAAATGAAACACAAATGAAGCTTTGGGGGACTGGATTTATTATAAAGCAGAAGTATCTAAAACCACGTGGTACTCAAAAATAAGCCCGTATGTGTGTGGAATACTGAAAAGGTGCTACAACAAAGCAGAGTAGAAAACTGGCACAGGGACAAACGGCTTTCCATATGGTAAAACATAAATTTAGATCCCACCTTGTACCAACAAAAGTAAATCTGTGCATAGACCATAACTGAAGCCAATCATGTTCAAACAAAGGAGCAACTATTTTTGGCCAATTACCTACTGGCTGGCTAAGGTCAGAATGGCAACAACCCCCTAGGTTTCAATAGTATGTAGGGTGTCCCCAAAAAATGTACACACACTTTAACAGCTGATAAGTTACTTCATTTTCAGTTCTTTTCCAGTTTAACTGATTTGAAATAATGGGTGAAGCCAAACTAAGTTTTGAACAAAGAAAATTAATCCTAAAGTGCCACTAGACTTTTCGTGGGTTTACATAAAAGATAAAGTTTACGGTACAAAACCAGCAACAGTCAACTAACTGAGGGCACCCAAATACCAAACGAAATGATTCTTGATGTTTGCTATTCCATTGCTTCGAGTTAGCAGTGCCAGAACAATCATCAGTTTGAAAACAGGCATTGATAATGAAAATTATTCATTTCTGTAGTTTCTTTTAAATTTTGAAAATGAACTGTATGTTAATAAACACTGACTTTATAATCATTCAAAGTGCATATACATTTTGGGGGCACACCTGTATTCTCCACTTCCTATAAAGTATTTAGGCCAACATTTCTGCCACTGTCTTTGAGTCAAGTGATTATTAAAATTTAGTACTGAGGTGGCTTATTCACTAGCAAAAAAAAAAAAAAATCTTCAAATATTAGCATATTCTTATTCTACCACAAAGACTTAGTAAAAACCAATCCCAAACCCCTGCACAAGATGATGTCCACATTCCATATAAACATGGATCTTCTCTAACTCTATTTCTCAGGTGTTACCCCAAGTTTAGTGGTTGGGGGAACAGGCTTATCATTTTGGATACTAATGGTATAGACTCCTACAAAATTTATTGGCTTGAATGTTTCAATGTAGAGCATTCAATGTTTGGTATCTTAAGTGGAATGTCACTTTCTAAGGTAATAAAAATGACTTAATTTCTAGCAATACCTTTAAAAGTTTATATTTTTTCCTAGTTATAAAAGTAATACATGTTCAATACAAAGAACTTAGGAAACACAGAAAACCACCTATAAACCCTAATAAACACTACTACTACCAATGGGTTAAGTGTCCATTCAGTCATTCAGAATAGATAGTAGAAATATTATGTTTTAAAGTAAGTCTGTAATATCTATTTTGTCTCATTTTTGTGTCTTAAAAGCCTTTATCAGGGCGAAAAGGGATGGGTGTGACTATAAAGGGTTAGCATAAGAGATTTTCATGGTGATGCTGTATTTTGATGTTTTGTGGGGGTTTTTTTAATTAAAGTAATATGCTCAACAGACATTTCTAACCCCTCTTCCCACCCCTGCCACTGAGAATCATGTCTTAGGCAACATCAAATATCTTAATGGTCGCTTCAAATTAGTACTGATATTCACAGTCTATGTCAAAATGCCACATATTGTTTAACACTTAAAGAATAGACATAAATGGATACAAACTGAGGTGGCTCCCTGTCTCTCATGATTCTGACCTTTGCTCTCTATGTCCTCCCCGAAGGGTTCTTCTGGTAACAGACTCAACCCCCTGACCACAAAACAAATGACCCAGCCAGGCCAACCACAGAACCTCACCCCTGGCTTCTCGAGTCACAGAGCTAGGAGCCTGTGCATCTAGGACTGCCAACACTGCCCAGCACACAGAGAAAGTCTAAGAGTATACAGGGTGTCCCAAAAAATGTATACACACTTTTCTTCAGGTTTCTGTTATTACAAGCAGTACTGCTATGAACATTCCTGAACACTCTGCAGTCCAAGAGGAGCAGGACAAGCAGAGGCATACAGATCAAGAGGCAGAGGGTCTGGACTCTTCCTTGGCTTTTGTGAATACCCAGGAGTCCTTCCTTTAATCCCCTTTTCTGCTTATGAGGGTTTCCACTGGATTCCTGACATAGCCAGAACATCTGGGGTGGTGGGGGTGGGGAAGTGGAACTTACTAGTATAGGTAAAACCAAGCAGGTCCTGGTTCATCCTTTTAGTGCCCCAAATCACAAAAACATATCAATCCTAAGTATGTAAAAAACTCATCATAGAAACAAAGGATCACAACACAACACAACACAACACAGATCCACCAGCTGGCTGAAGAATAAAGAACATAACCTTTAGTTCCCTCTCCAATCCCATCTCTTCCCCAGCTCCTCACTGCCAACCTTTATTCAGAACTTATCACTCTACTTGTTCCTGATAGTTTTACCTCACAGCATCTCTTAACAATGCCTTGTTTACATTTATTTCTGAACTACTTATAAATAGAAAAAAATCTGAGACTTGCTTTTTTTCTAACACTGTGTTCCCAAGACCCATCCATATGTTGCACACAGTTGTAGTTACTTCATTTTCATTGGCTTAGCATACCCGTTTATCCATTCTACTTTAAATGGACATTTGGTTCTTTTTAGGTTTCTGTTATTACAGGCAGTACTGCTATGAACATTCCTGAACATATTTCCTGGTACACACATGCAAATATATTTATTTAGGGCAGGGGCCAGCAAATTTCTTCTGCAAAAGGTCAAATAGTAAATATTTTAGGTTCTGTGGGACATCTCTGTCACAACCATCCTAATCTGGTACCACAAAAGCAGCATAAATGATATGTAAACAAGTAAATGCAACAGTATTTCAATAAAACTTTATTTAGGAACACTGAAATGTGAATGTCATATAATTTTCATATCACAAATTACAAAATTATTTTAATTTTTTTAACCATTTAAAAATTGTTAGAAACCTTTAACTATGAGCCCTGATCTAGAGAATATCCTTAGGGGTACTGGGTCACAAGATATGCATTTTTTTAAAATATATTTTATTGATTTTTTACAGAGAGGAAGGGAGAGGGATAGAGAGTTAGAAACATCAATGAGAGAGAAACATCGATCAGCTGCCTCCTGCACACTCCCCACTGGGGATGTGCCCGCATCCAAGGGACATGCCCTTGACCGGAATTGAACCTGGGACCCTTCAATCCTCAGTCCAATGCTCTATCCAGTGAGCCAAAATGGTTAGGGCAGGATATGCATATTTTAAATATGATCAATTTGTTTTCCCCGATGGCTGAAGCAAAACAATGCAAAATGAAAGCTCTGGATGTATTATATCCTTGGCAACACTTATTGATGTCAAACTTTTATTTTTTTTACAATCTGATGGGTGTGAAGTTGGTATCTTATGCTTTTAATTTGCATTTCCCCACCATCTCTGACCTTCTTGGCCATCCCATTTCCTCTGCCTACTGAAGCCTAATTAGTATTTCTTCTTATTAATTTTTCAAAATATGTTTTTATTGGTTTCAGAGAGAGGAAGGGAGAGGGAGAGAGACAGAAATATCAATGATGAGAGAGAATCATCCATCGGCTGCCTCCTGCACATCCCCCACTGGGGATCAAGCCCACTACCGGGGCACATGCCCTGACCGGGAATTAAACTGTGACCTCCTGGTTCATAGGTCGACGCTCAACCACTGACCACACTGGTCAGGCTATAGCTTATCTTCTTAATAAGAACTGTCTTTTATGGTTCACATTTTCTAAGTCTAAAATTCTTCTCTATGTAGAGACCATTTTAAAGTTTTACGCTTTAGGTTTCAGTAGAGATTCAATGTGGATAACCAACTGTCGAGTACCATTTATGGAAAGTTCATCCTTTCCCTAATGGCATGCAATGCCAACTTTGTTACAAACCTGGTTTCTAGGGTTCTATTTTCTGTTTCATTGGTCTGTCTATCCCTACACCACATTGATGTCTTATTACAGCTTTAAAATAATTTTTTTAAATTTTATTTTACTGTTTAAAGTATTACAGATAGTAGTACATATATCTCCTCCCCCCCCCCCACCATTGACCTTCCCCCGGCCTCCCCTACCCACCAGCACATGCCCTCACCCTCCCGCCCCCCAACCAGTGTCTTGTGTCCATTGGTTATGCTTATATGCATGCATACAAGTCCTTCGGTTGATCTCTTACCTCCCCCCTAACCCCCGCTCCCAACACTCCCCAGCCTTTCCACTGTAGTTTGACAGTCTGTTCAATGCTTCTCTGACTCTGTATCTATCTTTTTGCTCATCAGGTTATAATGTTCTTTATTATCCATAAATGAGTGAGATCGTGTGGTGTTTTTCTTTCGCTTCCTGGCTTATTTCACTTAGCATAATGCTCTCCAGTTCCATCCATGCTGCTGCAAATGGTAAGAATTCCTTCTTTTTTATAGCAGCATAGTATTCCATTGTGTAGATGTATCATAGTTTTCTAATCCACTCATCTGCTGATGGGCATTTAGGCTGTTTGCAAATCTTGGCTATTGTAAATTGTGCTGCTATGAACATAGGGGTGCATATATCCTTTCTGATTGGTGTTTCCGTTTTCTTGGGATATATTCTTAGAAATGGTATTACTGGGTCAAATAGCTGTTCCATTTTTAAAGGAATGCCATACTGTTTTCCACAATGGCTGCACCAGTCTACATTCCCACCAGCAGTGAAGGAGGGTTCCTTTTTCTCCGCATCCTCTCCAGCACTTGTCATTTGTTGATTTGTTGATGTAGCCATTCTGACAGGTGTGAGGTGGTACCTCACTGTCGTTTTGATTTGCATCTCTCGGATGATTAGTGATTTTGAGCATGTTTTCATGTGTCTCTTGGCTTTCTGAGTGTCCTCTTTTGAAAAGATTCTATTTAGGTTCTTTGCCCATTTTTTGATTGGATTGTTCATTTTCCTTTTGTTGAGTTGTATGAGTTCCCTGTAAATGTTGGAGATTAAACCCTTATTAGAGATAACATTAGCAAATATGTTCTCCCATGCAGTAGGCTTTCTTGTTGTTTTGTTGATGGTTTCTTTTGCTGTGCAGAAGCTTTTTATTTTGATGTAATCCCATTTATTTTCTCCTTAGTCTCTCTTGCCCTAGGATCTATATCTGTAAAGATATTGCTACAACATATGTCTGCAATTTTGCTGCCTATGCAGTCTTGTAGGATTTTTATGGTTTTCCCGTCTTACATTCAAGTCCTTTAGCCATTTTGAGTTTGTTTTTGTGTATGGTGTAAGTTGGTGATTTGGTTTCATTTTTTTGCATGTATCTGACCAAATTTCCCAGCACCATTTATTAAAGAGGCTGTTTTGACTCCATTGTATGCTCTTGCCTCCTTTGTCGAGTATTAATTGAGTATAATGGCTTGGGTCAATTTCTGGGCACTCTATTCTGTTCCATTGGTCAATATGTCTGTTCTTGTGCCAGTACCAGGCAGTTTTGAGAACTGTGGCTTGGTAATATAGTTTGATGTCTGGTATTGTGATCCCTCCAACTTTGTTCTCCTTTCTCAGGATAGCTGTGGCTATTCGGGGTCTTTTTTTATTCCAGATGAATTTTTGGCGAGTTTGTTCTATATCTTTGAAATATGCCATTGGTATTGTAATAGGTACTGCACTGAATCTATAGATTGCTTTAGGTAGTATGGACATTTTAATGATGTTGATTCTACCAATCCATGAACATGGTATGTTTTTCCATTTGTTTAGGTCTTCCTCTATCTCTTTTTTCAATGTCCTGTAATTTTCTGAGTACAGGTCTTTTACGTCCTTGGTTAAGTTTATTCCTAGGTATCTTAATTTTTTTGGTGCAATGGTAAATGGGATTTTTTTTTCATTTCTCTTTCTGTGAGTTCATTATTGGTGTATAAAAAGGCCATAGATTTCTGGGTGTTAATTTTGTATCCTGCTACAATGCCTAAAATAATTCTTGATATATGGTAAAGCAAGCCTTGTCACCTTTCACTACTTCTTGAGGAATGCCTTGGCTACTCTTGACTCATTGGCCTTCCTTAGCTATGCTGACCACTCAATTACTTAAAATTCCATCCATTGCAAAAGAAACCTAGTAGTTAAAACTGTTTACATGACTATGGTGGAACAATTCTACTGTTTTGAGAAAGTACATTTAATAAATCACAAAGACCATAAAAAAGAAGTTGGCATTGAAGGAGGGATTAAACTCAAGACTAATAGTTAAGTTCCAAAAATTTTACAAAATGACATGATTTTCAAAATAACTTTTATGTCTACTATATTTTGTTTCTTAAAAAAAAAGTTTCAGTCTTTTAGAGTCACAACTCATTACATGCTTTCCGGATATTTACTGAGTCTTGGCCAACTATGTTCTTCATACCATGTCAGGTACTGTGTATGGTACAAGCATAAAGGCAATGATCCACACCACAGAAGCTCTTATCACGCTGCTAATCACCAGTCTAAGAGACATGCCATTCACATTGTAAGAGAAACATCAATTCAGCTAACTTGGCAGGGAAAAGACACCCAGACAGGGAAGTTTCTAAACAGGTTTTCTCAGAAAGCAATATAAGACACTAAACCTTCTGCAATAAGATTTTCTTTAAAGTAAATTTTTTCTGTAATTGTTTTCTGTCTTTCCTCTACCTAAAACCATTTATGGATTCCCCTGTTCTTCTAAAGAATACTGTTATTGCAGGACTCAAACCTAAGAGTCCTTGCTAAAGAAAGTCTATGGTCAAATAAATAGGGGAATGCTACGTGCTCTCTTTGCCCTGGGAGATTCATACTGTATATCATGGCACTCTGTGAATTTCTGCAATAAGGGAACCTACTTAACTTTACTAACTTAGAACTTCTCATTTTCAAGCATGGAACTTTCTCCATATACTTTGTCTTTCTTTTTTGCATAATATAAAGCAGGTTTCAAATAGCAATAAATAAAGTAGTAGAGATTGGTTTCAAATGCTGGAATCAGGAAATTTTTAAACTATGGGTTACTTTCTTTTTGCAAAACTGCTATATCTGTATATCTGCAAATTCTGTAAAAAAGAAATCCCATTCTGTTTAAAAGTCCCTCACAAAAAAGGCCTTCATGAAGTAAAGGTTAATTCTAACATCTTGATTTAACCATTTTAACTTCATTATTTCTGTTTTGTTCCTTAACATACCTGGATATAATATAAATAGTTGTGGACAAAAATGAGAAATCCAAAAGTCACCATTATATAAATCCCTAAAAGAAAATATTCTACAAACTTCTCAGAGAAGTGAAATTTGTCCAATATTTCTACTGTCAATTCTTTTCTTAAAATTTAGAATATCATAGTCTAAAGACTGTATATCAGCGCAAATACAGCCTTATCTCAGGTAGGATGCTGTGAGGAAGGAGTTAATACGGCATTCCTGTTTTACTCAGTCCTTGCTAATCCTGGGGGGAATGCCTAGAGCCATAGCAACTAACCCTGGCCAGACTGAGAACTGAACTCCTGAAAAGTTCAGTCACTGGTTAAGGATGTTAGAGGCAGTGGGTCAGGATGTACCAGGATGTTAGCAATGTGTAAAGTAATCATCAAGATTTATGATGTGTGCCTGGTATCTCTTCTGGGTTCTAAGTTTCAGTTACCAGGCTGGCCAGATGGCAGAAATGTGCCTGTGTGACCAGCTTCCTGTAAGAACTCTGGACTGTCATACTCATGTGCTTCCCTTGCCAGAGACATATTATATATGTCTCAATCATTCACAGCTACAGAGGAAATTGTGTCCATGTAACTCTTATAGCAGAAAGACTTGGAAGTCTGTGCCAGATCTCTGGAGCATTCACCCATACATCTTTTTCCTGCTGTTCCTGCACTGTAGCCTTTGCTGTATTAAACTTGAACCTGAGTACATGATGTTGAGTTGTGTGAGTCCTTACAGCAAATCATGGGATCCACAAAACAAACACCATTAAAGAATTTGGTTGGCCATTACTTACTTCTCTCATTTTTCAGAAGCTAAATGATCATAATTAAAATCTCCTTAAATGAATGAATCGGTGTACAGGATAAAAGTTAACAGAGTAGGCCTGAGACTGCTATCCTCAGAAAGACTTGGTTGTAGGTTGGTCCTTGGCTGGTGTCTGGGAACTTGAATGATAAACAGTTCCCTACACTGACATAAAACTCACCTTAAAGGACAAGTGTGCCCTACTGTGCCCGGAGCCGGTCCATCCTTGCTGTTTCAAAGGACCTGGCATATATGGCATACCGTTCTTAAAATGTTTGCTCACCTTCTTGGCACTATGTGTTTTAACCAAGGTCTCCTCTCTGAGAAAGATTGTTTCCTCAGGTAGGGAGGGAATAAAACCCCTCAACTAAGTGCCAGGCGGGTAATTAATCATTTTAACTATGAACAATCATGCTTATGCTACATAATCTTTACTCCCTGGAATGGAGATAAGAAACGCCCTAACCTTTGGAGTAGAGATTGATAGGATTGGAATCAACTGGTATAAATACAGATGCAACAAGACAACAACAGACAGAATTCAGAAGACAGAACCTACACGGAGCCTGGAGACAGAAGAACTTCGCTGGAGAGAACATGGCAATAGATCCTGGACTGAACCTGACTACAGAACATGGCAAGAGAACCTGACTAGAACCTGGTGACTGAACCTGGCTGGAGATCTGAAGCAGAACCTCTCTGGAGATCCAGACCAGAACTTGGCTGGAGATCCTGGCTGGAGATCCTGGCTAGGCTGCTGATCAACTGAACACTGTCTCCGTGTCCTTCCTTCTTCGCCGACTCCGTCTACGCCTTTGGGGACCCCTGGACCTGCTGGGGTTGGACCCCGGCATATGGCGCCCGAACAGGGACCCCTAGGTAAGCGCCCCACACTCGGGACGGATAGGACTCCACCATAGGAAAAGGGTGGATAGTCTTCGCCGACTCCGTCCACACCTTTGGGAACCCCTGGAAAAGGATTCCCCCCCCCCACTGAGAACCCCCACACTCGGGACGGATAGGACTCCACCAGGTGCTACAGACCCCCCTATAGAGGATAAGTAGGGTAAGAAGGTGGATAGTACAGAACTTAGATTGAGAAGATGTGCCTTACTGAGTCCAAAGAAAGAAGACTCTGTATTGATTCTTAGATTGAGAAGATGTGCCATACTGAGTCTAAAGAAATAAGACTCTGTATTGATCTTTTAACACATATGCTTGCTAGCAGAGGAGTTAAGGTTACTCCCAGTCAGATGGAACATTTTATACAAGAAATACGTCCATGCTTTTCTGAGGAAGGAAAGGTGCTGGAAAGGTAAATGTAGAGGCATGGGAGAAGGTAGGCCCAAGGAGCCTTATCCTTAACCCCACTGCAGCCTTTCCACCCCGGGAAAGTGCAGGATTTTCAAGCTCTCCCTGGGGTGATAGATCAGGACTCAGGTAATAGCGGAAAGCGCCAATCCTACTCTTAAAATGGATACAAGAGAGCATTTGTGGTTTTTCTTTTTAATGCCTGCTTTTAAAAAATAAAAAAGGGGGAATTTGCCGGGAGCCGGTCCATCCTTGCTGTTTCAAAGGACCTGGCATATATGGCATACTGTTCTTAAAATGTTTGCTCACCTTCTTGGCACTATGTGTTTTAACCAAGGTCTCCTCTCTGAGAAAGATTGTTTCCCCAGGTAGGGATTTTCCCCTGAAGTT
This sequence comes from Myotis daubentonii, assembly GCF_963259705.1. Lineage (NCBI taxonomy): Eukaryota > Metazoa > Chordata > Mammalia > Chiroptera > Vespertilionidae > Myotis > Myotis daubentonii. Next base: position 75,741,876 of record NC_081847.1, on the reverse strand, counting down.
AGGGAGGGAATAAAACCCCTCAACTAAGTGCCAGGTGGGTAATTAATCACTTTAACTACGAACAATCATGCTTAAGCTACATAATCTTTACTCCCTGGAATGGAGATAAGAAACGCCCTAACCTTTGTAATAGAGACTGATAGGATTGAATCAACTGGTATAAATATAGATGTAACAAGACAGCAAGAGACAGAACTTCAGAGACAGAACTTAGGAGACAGAACCTAGGCACAGAACCTACACAGAACATTCTCTAGAGACAGAAGAACTTCGCTGGAGAGAGCATGGCAAAAGATCCTGGACTGAACCTGACTACAGAAATTGGCAAGAGAACCTGACTAGAACCTGGTGACTGAACCTGGCTGGAGAACCTAGCGAGGGAACATGGCTACAGAACCTGGCTGGAGAACCTGGAGAGCCTAGCAAGAGAACATGGACACAGAACCTGGCTGGAGATTCTAAGCAGAACCTCTCTGGAGATCCAGACCAGAACTTGGCTGGAGATCCTGGCTAGGCTGCTGGTCAACTGAATGCTGTCCCCGTGTCATTCCTTCTTCGCCAACTCCGTCCACACCTTTGGGAACCCCTGGACCTGCTGGGGTTGGACCCCGGCACTACTGTGCCTAAACTATTTGTACAAACAGTGGTTTATGCAAAACACCTGCTTTCCCTCTGGGAGCCTGAAGTTTTGGTACATGCTAGGCAGAGGATGCCTCCATCACGAGCCCCAATAAAACATTGGCAAAGAGTCTATCGAGTTTCCCTAGTTGACAGCACTTCACTGCTGTCACAGCTCATTGCTGGAGGAATGAAGCAAACCTGAGCGACTCCACAGAAGAGTGAGGGCTCTTGGAAGCCTGTGCCTGGTTCCCCCAGACTTCACCCCCCAATCCCCGCCCCCGCACTTAATATTGCTTTGTTAATATTAAGTTCCCTTGTTAATATTGCTTTGTATCTTCTCACTGTAATGAATCTTAGCCATTATTATGATATATGCTGAATCCTGTGAGTCCCCTAGCGAATCACTGAACGTGAGGGTGATCTTGGGAACCCCCAACACAATCAGCATATTAAAACTTGGTTTCAATTCCAACACGTATTATGATTCTATAAATGTGGGCCTCTTTATGCTTCTAAATGAAAAAAACATAACCACCTTATAGTCCCATTACACAAAATCAAATGAAGTAATGCACAACACACTCAGATATCATAGTATACAGTCAATAAATGTGAAATTGTATTTTAAGCACTTTCTTAGATAAAACAAAAATTGGGAACCTTTTCTATTTGTACGGATGCAATGAGAATTCAAACAGCCACTTGGATTATTGAAAAGGGACACTCTAAGACAAACTTTAACCCTCTATCTTCAACACTGGTTCTATGAGTGATTACCAGTCCGCATGGCAGGATTACTGGGTAAGATCAAGCAGGTTAAACCCTATATAATCAATATCTTTTCATTTCTAAACCTGGTCTTCATTTAGTCTTCAAATTAACCTCCCTACTGAAAAGTGAATGCACTAATTAATTAGTACTGAGCTATGCTTGGTGGCTCAACTTCTCAAATTACTAAACTAGAATTTTAGCACAACCCATTTTCTTGTGTGTATATGCAGCATAAAGTACAATCAACAAAAGTTTGAAACCTTTGGAGCTAAAAGAACAAACCCTAATGTAAAAAGAAGTGGAATCCTGAAGTCATTCACTCCTAGCTATCAACTTACCCCAAAGTGGTTTTTCAAATGAATTCATATCCCAAATCCATATGTCCCACATCTCCTGTTAAAAAATAAATTTCCTATAATCAGTTTATTAAAGAATAACTCTACCCTTCCCCCTTACCTCAGCCACCCTATTCCACTGGACTATACCAGCTGCACCTCCCAATGCTGAGCATGATGCCTAGCACACAATGCATTCATTCAGTTACTGTCCAGTCCATGAATGAGTGAGTCAATGGATAAAGTATTATTACTGGAACCAACACCAAGCTCAGTGGAAATACTTGACTCCTCTTACAAATCTATGAGGATATTAACATTCCAGATGGGCAAGCCAAAGACACATAAACAGCACGTGTGGCAGATATTGTTTATGCCTTATCCCACCCTCAGACCCTATGTTTTTCAAGGCACGAGACCCCCAACTGAATTCAAGTGATCAATCTTCTCGCCAGTTAAGTGACCAAATTTCAACCCATGGCACCTGAGGGGAAGTCTGTTGGGAAGCTTTCAGAAACAGTTACGCTCCGTCATAGAGATGCTGGAGGAAAACCTATCCGTTTCCGCCTTTGGGAATTGTTTGCATTGGATACACCGAGGTGCTGCAGCCATCTGAGGTCATGAGGGAAACAACACGCTGAGGATGGCAAAGTGAAATATGGAAAGCGTATGGGGACCTGATGACATGGAGTCACTGAGCAGACAAACCCTGAAATCTCTATGTCTGGACCTCTTGTTAGGTGAGTTGATAAAGCCTGCATTGTTTAACCATAGTCAAAAACATCCTAAGACACCACTCTGTAACCGACAATTACTTATTTAGACAGACATCTATTCTGTGAAGGAAAAATATAAGATGTGAATCAGTGGAGAACCCAAATTAAGGAGTCTACTTTTACAGGAGATTACTTAGAGGCAGAATTTCAATAAAAATTTAATAGCTACAAACCAGAACTTGGTATATAACATGCCCATCTTAGACACAGCATTAATCTATCACAATCACATATCCCTAATTTACTCAAACTTTAATAAATATCAAGCATGTGTAAGCACTATGCCAAGTAAAATCTGATGTAGATAAATGTGAAAAAATACTCAGTCCTGCCCTGGCTGGTGCGGCTCAGTTGGCTGAGTGTCATCCCATGTACCAAAAGGTCACTGGTTCAATCCCGACCAGGGCACATGCTGGGGTTGCGGGCTTATCCCTGGTAGGGAGCATGCATGAGGCAGCCAATCGGTGATTCTTTTCTCCCTCTCCCTCTCTCTCTCTCAAGTCAATTTTAAAAACATATTAAAGACTCAGTCCCTGTCCTCAACAAGCTTGCCATTGAGGGGGAGAGATAACAAGGCAAGTTTGTGTGGCACTTCACTATTTACAAAATACTTTCCTATCTTTGCAACAGGTGCCAAGTGATGAGAGGCTATAGTGCACAAAGGAGTGAAAGTGGTAGGGAGAATGAATGGGGAATTGATTTCAGTTATGAAAAGACAAAAGGATATTGCAAGTGGAAAAAACAATGTGAGCTAAAATAAACAGGGAGGCAGGAAAATGCATGGAGTGTCTAGGGGACCACAAACAGACAAACACGGCAGATATGGTTGAGGGGGTGAGTTCAGAACAGGACAAATCTTGACTATCACGCTAAGGAGTTTGAAGAGCAACCGTCAGGGGGAGTTTACCCATGTTTGTACTTTTATCTCTTGAATATGTTGAAATAATTACAACAGAATTCTGTGGTTTCAGTATTCAGTTCAACCACCAACTCAGACACTAGGAAATATATTGCCACTATCAACAATGGAAACCCCCAGGGATCCTGGGGAGCAGTTTCTGGCAAGTAAAGGACCCGGCAGGAACTTCCTCCAGGCCAGGGGCCCACGCTCTTTTCTGGCCATGAAGTCCTCAAAATCTCCAAGGTTTTTGTTCTGTATTTTTGTCAAAACACCAACTTCAGCCCTGAGTTCTAATGGAGTTCTCTTCTTCTCAAACTATCTCTCTCTTCTTTCCTTTACCATCTTCTGAACAAGTAGTCTTTATTCTATCTCTAATTTCTCAACTCCACAACCCAGTGTAGTCTGGCTTCACTTCAAAAAAACCGTTTGTTGATCAGTCCCTGCAATGTCCTAACTACCAAAACCAATCTCCTTTTCAGACTCATTCTACTTGAAATCTCAGCCTCCTCGATTACTTTTGGAATAAGAAGGCTATAAATAAAATATAATCTCTTCTTTTCCTGGCTCCCGGCGTCACTTCTTGTCCCTCAACTTTTCTAACCATGCTTCTGTCTTCTTTACCGGCTCATTCCACTCTGTCCTGACACTCTACACACCCTCCATGGAAATTCGCCAGTTGTAAAGCTTCACCCGCCATGCACTAATGGCTCCCATATCTGTATCTTCTTCCTGGAACTCTCTGGTTAGACTATAAGCTCCTCCAGAATGAGAATTATGTTTTTCATACTTGAATCCTAAAAACTTTATGGAATGTCTGAAGATAGCAGACACTCATATATAAAACAACATCTCCATCCCAACATTATTCTTTCTAGTTTCCTAATGTTTTCCTTTCCATTCTAACACCAAACACTAATTTGTATCATAACATATGAATCAGTTTGTGAATTATCTTGTAAGCCTCATGAGTGCAGAGACTTTATTTTGTTCAATGCTACTTCTACGGCTTCTGGAATAGTACCTGACAGACACATGGTAGAAGAGTTTAAAAATTATTTGTTAAATGAACAAAAACACCAGAAAACAATGCCATGTAAGAAGGAATAATGGTGATTGAAATTAAAGTATTTTAAGGTTGCTGTGTTTAGGTATAGGTAGAAATATTTAATTTATTTTAGACTTTTTAAGATCAAGTATTAAAAGTTAACTAATTAAGCAAAGACAATGTGAACTTAAAAAATCAAAGTTGAAAAAAGAAGGAATAAAAAGAACAATAAAAAACAAATTTAAAATCAGAAAACCCCACAAATATAGAAAGCTCAAAATGAAATGGTAGGACTAAATCTCAAAACGTAATTAAAACTTATTAATATAAAGATGTGATACACATGAAATTAGAGCAAAGGATAGAGGTGGCAGGTAAGTGGAACTACATAGTTGTAAGAGACTTAAATTTTATTGAAATAGGACAACCCAGGGCCCATTCATGAAATTAAAACAAAAACAAAGAATTCCTTGCAAATTAGAAATAGGAATGAACTTTGTTAACCTGATAAAGGATAGGGACCCTAAGCCTACAGTAAACTAAATACATACTGGTGAAGCGTAACCACAGAACCAGTTCAAAATTGTCCTATCCTGTTTCTAACAAGATACTGAGTTGCCTTTCACAGCCAACAGACCAAAACCTCCTCATACAGCTAAAGCATGTGCAGAAGAGGGAATGCTGACCTCCAGCTGCCCCGGGAACCAGTCTAGTCCCGCCCCCCCCCCCCCCTCCCCACACACATAATCCCTAATCCCAGTCATGGATACAAAAGACCAGGACATGACTGAAACTTGAACACCAGAACCTGTTCTTGAAGTGAAGGGTTCCTGGTGCTGGAAGACCTGGTGCTGAAGCCCCTTATTATATCTTACCAAAAATGGCCCAGTTCCAAAGCCCTCCAATTAAAAACTGCACAACCAACGCTTCCACATATTGGCCTGTTCCCCCTAGTTCTCAAGCTTTGCCTTTAAAAAAACAATTAATTAAAAGCCATCAGGAAGTTTGGGTTTTAAGATAACTTCCTGTCTACTTGCTTGGCGATCTGCAAATAAAACAGCTTAAAATTTCTTCACTGCAAACCTCAATGTTCAGTGTTTGGCTTTGCTGTTCATTGGGTGAGTGGAAACCTTGTTCATTTTGGTAATAGAAGTATTCCTATAAAGTTAGAAAAAAGGGAAAAGCTGCCTTCTATCATTTCTTCCTGTCAAGAAGTCCTATGCAGAACAGTAAAACAAGAAAAAGAAACACACTTAAGAACCAAAAAGGGGGGTGGAGGGGATAGAAAATCCAATAAAATAAAGACAATCAGAACTAATGCAAATGTTTAGCAAGGTTGCTGGATACAAGATTAACACACAAAATCCAATGGAATTCTTTTGCCAATAGTAACTAGAAATTTGTTTAGAAAGACCTAAAAAAAAAAAAATGAAGAGAGGGTGTGTTCACATATGGAAGGTTTACTACAGAAAGAAGTAAATTCTCTCAATACCGATCTACCTTAATATAGTTCCAATCAAAATCTCAATGTATTTTTTAATTGAACTTAAAGTTTAAAACTTAACGTTGTATTGAACTTAAAGCAGATCCTAAAAATCACATGGAAGAGCAAAGAGAAAAAAACACACAATATAATTTTGAACAAGGTGAAAGAGCAGTGTCTCCCATAAATCAAACTATGTAATTAAGTCAGTGTGATAAAAAATGGCAAAGATAGATTAAAAGATGAATGAAACTGAGAGTCCAGAATCAGACCCACATGAATATACAGACTGGATATATAGATACCACTGTAATGAACCCAGTTATTAATTAACAGAAAAAGGGCAAAGGGAAGGCTGGGTAATAAAGGCATGCCATTTGTACAGCTTTGCCAGAAAGTTGCAGTTTAACACTCTCCAGGTCTTTTCTCATAGATCCTAGGGAAAGGGACTAGACAAAAAAAGACTATATACATGCCCAGGGAAGTCTAAGTGACATCACACCTACAAGCAGGCCATTGGCCAGACCAGGCGTGGCCACTGCAAGGGTGTGAACTCTGAGATACATAAACTCCTGAATGAAGGGAGATCCCTCTCTTGACCCTTTTGCTCTCTTGGGACTCTTGCTGCAGGGAGTGGGGCTGTCACACTCCCGCATTCGCCCACGTGGCTCACGGCCACATGGACCCCACACACAATGGACTGATGAACTAAAATTAGCCTGATGCTCTGCTGGACCCCGCTCTACCATGGACTGGAAACCTGGGACACCGGCTTTGCTTTTAACTCTGCTGAATCCCAGGCTGCACCCTTTCCAGGACTGTTTTAAGGGAAATGGGGACTTTGGAAATGGAGGGATATAATTCCACGCAATAAAGCTTTCTGCCACATCTCATCCTCCCATGGGGTCCTCCGGAAATACTTATTCCTTCAGTAGCCCAAGAACCCCACTCCCACTAGCAATGGAGAACGGCAGTCCACTCAATTCTCCGATAACAATATGTCAGAGATGGCACAACAAATTAATGTGAAAAGGATAAACTATTTAATAAATGTTTATCCATATGTAAGAATAAAATAAAATTCCCACTTCACACCATACAAAACACCAATTTAAAATTTTAAAATAATATATAGGCAAATATCTTCATGTCCTTGAGTAGGGAAGAATTTCTTAAATACTCAAAATGCAAAAACCATAAAAAAAATGAGTAATTTCTAGTTTAATTGAAAATTAAAAAGTTTTTATACAACCCAAGACATCATAGCGAGCCAAAGGTTCTAGGAAAATATCCACAATAAAAATAATCAACCAAAAAATCAGAATGTATTAAAAACTTCTCCAAATCAAAACGAACAACACACAAGTAAAAATGGCCAAAAGATATGAATAGGCAAACCACAAATAACTAATGAACATGTAAATATATGCTCAACCTCAGTAGTATTCAGGGAAATGAATCTGACCTCATCAAATTGGCCAAAACACAAGTGTTAATGTTACCCTAGGTCAGTGATGGCGAACCTATGACACGTGTGTCAGAGGTGACACTCGAACTCATTTTTTTGATTTTTCTTTGTTAAATGACATTTAAATATATAAAATAAATATCAAAAATATGTCTTTGTTTTACTATGGTTGCAAATGTTAAAAAATTTCTATATGTGACACGGCACCAGAGTTAAGTTAGGGTTTTTCAAAATGCTGACACGCTCAGCTCAAAAGGTTCGCCATCACTGCCCTAGGTAGCTAGATATCAGTAAAGGGAGGAAACAAAGGGGATCAGATATTATTAAACATAATCAATAGGGAGCACAAGCCTGTTTGCTACACCAGGAAGCTACAGCTTCACACACACTCAGGGGATCACAGTATTGCCCCACCTAGGATTAACACCCCTCCCCTTCCCCGCCCTTCTGTGGGGGGGAGAGGGGAGCAGAGGGAGATAAGCACATGCACAACAGAAGCCAAATTGGCACAGGGAGGTGCTTGACCACAGAGGCCTGTCAGTCTAACCTGGGAAGGGATTATTGGTTAGGGGGTGGACCCATCAGAAGCCAGGAAAGATTGGTAAGTTGATTGGTTATTTTAAAAAAACACCTCCTGGTTCTTCCCAAACCCGAGATAATATAATTCCCAGGGAACAAAGAAGAGTTCTCTTTCTCTCTTATTGGGTAACCTGTAAAAGATACATATGTTTAACTTTATTTAAAAATATCTGTTACATCTCTGATTTCAAACAAATTCTAAAATGTTACCCATAGACAACTGTTAGCCAACAGATAAAGTCAAAAAGGCAACACGTATACTTCATGAGGTGGGTAACCATTAGTGAGGGACCATAGTTTGCTAAAATATGCTTTTCGGAATATTGATTTTAAGCTGGGCATTAAAACACAAGACTCAGAAAGAACCTTTGACCTCCCCCCTTACCTGCCTTCAGGAATTCAGATAGAAAAGCCTGCTTAAAGAAGGCAGCATCACCCTAAGGGTACCAGAGGGGAGAAGTAGGACAAAGCCTGTTTGTAGGACTCCCCTCTGTGTCCTATTGTTTCAGGTGGCCCAGTAAGAACTTGTTTACCACATGTGTTCGCTTTCTCGTTTACCCGTGCATTCCCTACTTTCCTTTTTAACTTCCAGTTCCAGACCTCAATTGCCCAATCTGTCCTCCAGTCTCATGTGCTGATGGAACCTCCACATACAATATGTATGTAACTAATTTGGACATTTTCTCTTGTTAACCTAACTCATGTTAATCTGACTATTAGTCCAGCCAGAAGAACTTAGAAAGATGGAAGGGAAACTTATTTTTCACCCCCACACTACAAACTGGCCAACCGCACCGGGAGAGAGCAGTCACTATACTATCGCCTCCAGCATTGCTGCTGCCAGTTGGGATAACAAGCAAGACGGCAAGACACCACAGTCTCCTGGCTCTGGCCTAGGGATGAAAAGACCAAAAACAATCTGCAGACTAAATGGAAACTCTGTTGTCATTCCCTTTCCCCCATTTTCCCTTCTCCTTGCATTCCCATGAGTTCAGTGCCATACTTTTTCTCCTCCACAGCTGAATCATCTGGGGGGAGCGAAGAAAAAATATCAAAGGACAGTAAGTACCTAAGAGGAAGGTTACTTGTCTTTTACAATTGCAAGCTTGAAGGTTCTTTTGAGAATTATTTCACTTAAAACATTATGTGATGTTACTTGGCTATTAACTGAAGCGGTATTTTGAAATCTAAAAAGTTTTAAATTTTGCTTGACAGACCAAATAAAAATAGAAATTTGGGATGGGGTAGATTTTGGCCTATGGTAATAATCTGAAATATTTAATTACCCTGTGAAAAAAACAAATCCTTATTCATTTATTAGTATATTACAGAGATTGGGCTCCAGTTAATCATGAATTCTACTGAATAGATTTATCACAGGTACCACACTGCAAAACACATATATTCTTTGTTTTCTTCTTAACTAGTCAGCAATTTGGTACATCCATTTTTGTTTTGTGGTTTTTTATTTCCTAATTTGGTTTCTTTCTTACTTGCTTTCATCCTAATGGCATTTAACTTATTTTCTTAGCTTACAACTTTAGTGGTTGTTCTGCATTCTCTCCTGCTGATTTGATTCAACTTTCTGGTCCATTACCTTTTATTTCTGTGAATGGCTCTTCTAGGCTCCACTCCCTCAATTCAGTCTTCCCCTAGTCTCAGATTGCTTCTGCACTGCTACTAGTTAAGATCCACACTAAATGTACCATCCCAAGTGCCTTTTTCTTGGAACTTTTTCTGCTCTTTGGAGGCAGATTATAGGATTTATTTACTGATCTCAGAACCCAAAACACCACTGTGATTAGGATGTTAATAATAGAAAATTAACAAGAAAATTGTTTTTAAAGTCCCTAAAATAATACTGCTATTTAATTCACATCAATAACTCAAAACATTTCTTCTCCATTATTTTTTAAAATTCTACCTAATTCTCAAAATTGTAATCTGCTAAAACCTCTAAACACCTGGGTTATCCCTCCTTTCCTCCTTACATAGACTAAACAGTTGCACATTTGTCTTTATTACCAATAGAACTATAACTAAAAGATAATTTTTTTTGCAAATGACATTTTTCCATTTTAGCTTTAGAAAATTTAAAAATTAAGTTCATGAGCAAAATTTTCCAACACACATACTGTGTTATAGCTTCCTGTTCATAACCATAAATTCAAGAGGAATAATTATAAAATATGATACATTTAATATTAATGAAGAGCATACACTTTTTAATGAATATAAAATAATTTTACAGCTTTAATGAAAAGTCCTAACAGTACTGAGGGGATAGTTAATTTTAACTGTAACTGTCATTCCGCTGTGCTGTTAACTGTAGTACTGCTCTACAAATGTTAACTGCTTGATTACTAAGATAAAAAGAGAATCCAGCAAAGCAGTCTTAAAGGAGATGAAACCTTTATCTGATATAGCAAAATTTACTGTCTTATTATAAAGAACCATAATCTTCAGGGAGGGAGAGGTATTTTTAAAAACCGGAAAATAGGAAAAGGGAGAGAAATAACAAAATCTAGTTATTGCTGTATTTCTTCATAAGATTTTTTTCATAGAAACCAAACGTAATGTGTAGATTTGTTTGAGTTTTGAATCTACAAACCAAGTCAAATGACACTTTGGGGACTCTTGGGGAAATCTGACTATAGACTGGGTATTAGATGATATTAAGGAGTTAGTTTTATCAAAATTAATATATTGTGGCTACATTAAAAAAAGATCTCATTTTTATTTTATTATTATTTTTTAATCCTCACCCAAGGACATGTTTATTTGTGGGCTTTTGTTTTTGTTTTTAGTGAGGGGATGGGAGGGGAGAGGAAGAGGGAAGAAGAGGGAGGAAAGGGACAGAAAGGGAGAAGGAGGGAGAGAGACATTCGCTGACTGCCTCCTGCACAAGCCATGTGTGTATGTTAGTGACTAAAAAAATCCTTTGCCAACTGTCTCTCCTTGCCCTAATACTACACTAATTCAATTAAAGTTTACATTAACTTAAAATCTTCGGAAATATCTTGGTTATTCTTGGCCCTTTGCTTTTCCAAATAAATTTTAGAATTAACTTGTCAAGTTCCACAAAAACAAATAAAACTATACTCTTCAGGGTTTTTACTAAAATAGCAATAAATTTATTAATGACAGGTAAATTGACATATTTACAAGAGATAGTCTTTCTCCCTATAACCATGATATGCCCCACATTTACTTAGGTCTTTAGTGTCTTTCAATACATCTTTACAATTTTCTATAAAAAGATCTTGGTACCTCTTTTTATATTTATTCCTAGGTAGCTTTTTTTTTACACTGTTGTGAAATATTTTTATTACAGTTTTTATTGTGAACTGCTAGGTTAGAGTAATGGAACTGATTTTACTGTATTGATCTTATAGTCAGTAACTTGCTAACTACTATAAATCCTAACAATGTATGTATGAACTTGAATTTTCTATGCAAGTGTTAATACTGACTCTTTTTGCTCATTCCTTACAGCCAATCCAGCCTCATAACTTTTCTTGCTGTGTACTAACTGGTAAGTAGCTCTAGTGCAATGCTGCAGAGATGGGGTAGCAAGGAATATATGTATAATCTTGCTGAGTTTTGAAGGAATATTTTTATTGTTTCATTATCAAGTATGATGTTTGCTGTATGTTTTTTTTGTAGCTGTCCTTTGTCAGATTATGAAATTTCTCTCCTTAGTGTGGGTGAGTCTGTATCCTAAAAGAGTGAATTTTAATCAATGCTTTTTCTGCATCTTTTTGGGTGATATGGGTTTTTTGGGTTTTGTTTTGATGCAGAAACAAGCTTGCCTGCCTAGAAGAAACCCTTTGTTCAATATGTAGTATTTCCTTTATATTCACTGAATTCAGCTTGCCTTAATTTTTTGGTGTTTTTTTCCCCAATTACAATTGACATTCAATATCAGCTTGCCTAATTATTTTTGAAAGCCTCTTGCCCCATTGCCATATTTCTCTCTCATCAATGTTTCTTTCTCTCACTCTCCCTTTCTCTCTCTCTAAAATCAAGAAAAACATTTAAAAAATAAATAAATAGATAGATAAATAAATAAAGAGGATGAGGGGAAAGTCATCCTCTAATGGGAAATAAAGAAGCTAAATTATTCTGCCCTCCCCTAGTACACTGCCTCACCTCAGAGAAATGAAAAGTCTGTATCTTCCAGAAAAAAACCAGATCCAATCTAGAAACTGGCATTGCTTCTCCTGAGGACTTTTTCTAATTAACTGGTCTAAAAGTGGCTTTTAAATAAACAAGAGCTACAAAAACAATGAGGTTAATTTTAACACCTGCATTTGTTCCATGAGAGTGTTAACAAGTCTTGAAGCCTTCGCTGTTACACATAAAGGTGAAAGGCAGATGAGACTTTCCATTTGGTCATGATAGTGTGAGTCATTAGTGTTATCCACCAACCATATGGTGCCCCCCAAAAATGTACACACCCATTTTGAATAATTATAAAGGCAATGTTTATTAAAATATATTTCATTTTCAAAATTGAGCTATCAGCTGTTACAGTGTGTATACATTTTTGGGGGACACCCTGTATTTCTGGTTCTCTTTGCAGGCACATGGTAGATTTACACTTTTCCATCCCATTGAAGAATAGGTTAGCCTTGTGATTTGCTCTGGCCAATGACATGTGAACAAAATGGCATGCCTTACTTCATACAGAAGCTTAAGAGACTGCACAATTTGCCCCGCTCTGTTTCACTCTGGGGCAGTGCTGGCAACCTTCAAGACAGTCACAGCTCCCTCGTCGTGGGTCCCAGCTGGGTCTGAGGCAGAGCAGAGTCCACAGCCAACCAGTAACAGAGCCAACAAGCTGTGTTGCTTTAAACCACTGAGATTTGGGGAATGTATGTTAGGACAGTATAACTCATCCACCTTGACATGTACAAATATGAATGCCTAAATATTCATAACTAGAGGCCCGGTGCACGAAATTCATGCATGGGAGAGGGAGGTCCCTCAGCCTGGCCTGCACCCTCTCCAATCCGGGACCCCTCGGGGGATGTCCAACTGCCTCTCGCAATCCGGGACTGCTGGCTCCTAACCGCTTGCCTGCCTGCCTGATTGCCCCTAACTGCTCCCCTGCTGGCCTGATCACCCCAAACTGCCTCTGCCTCACCCTGCACCCGGGACCCAGGATTCCCTCCTCCAGGCAGTCACAAGCACCCAGGACCCAGGCTTCCCTCCGTATGGCCAGCCACAGGCATCCAGGACCCGGGCCAACTTCGCCCGGGCCGGCCACAGCCACAGGGGACTGTGGGCGGGCAGCTTCGCTCGGGCCGCAGCTGCAGGCGCCCAGGACTGCGGGGCAGGCAGCTTGTTCCTCTCCTGGGCTGCAGCCTGGCCGGTCCCCATTCCTCTCTTGCGAGCTCATTTGTGCCTGGCTGGTCCCCATTCCTCTCTCCCCAGTGTTGAGTGTCTGAGCTGTGATGGTGTGACAGCATGAGGGCATGATGACCATTTGCATATTAGCTCTTTATTATACAGGAGGAATGTTTGACCACACCTACTAATATAAAGACTTGTTTTCAGTGTTGCAACTTCTTTTGATGTTAAAAAAGATAGCATTAAATAAAGTGAAACTTTAAAACAAGGGAGACCTACTTTAGCTCTGAAGTTTAGCTGGAAAAAAGCCTGCTGAGAAGAGCCGAATGTAAGCACTTACAGCCACTTGTTTAAAGATGGCCAAGTGTTGACAGTTACTGAGGTGAGAAGGTATGTGGGAGTTCATGACACAGTTCTCTCTACTTCTATATGTATTTGAAAATGTTCACAACAAAAAGTTAAAGGAACAGAGAGACAAAGAACAAAATCTGAAAAATCTTAATGAAACCAATTTTTTTTTAAGTGCTACTAGTTTTAAGCCCTTAGAAAGAAAAAAGTTTTAATAACACTGTTAAAAGACTTTACCAGACTCAGTGGTTAGAGTGTTGGCCCATGCACCAAAAGGTCACAAGTTCAATTCCCAGTTAAGGGCATGTATCTAGGTTGCAGGTTCGATCTCCAGCCCGTCAGAGCACATGCAGGAGGCAACCAATTGATGTCTCTCACTCACACCGATGTTTCTCTCCTCCCTCTCCCTCCTTCCCTTCCACTCTCTCTTAAAATCAATAGAAAACCCATTCTCGAGTGAGGATTAAAAAGACTTTACCAGTGTTACTTAGAGACAAGTTGTAGAAATGAAGTGTTTTGGGGCTACTAGATTATAGTAAAAAGCTGAGATGGCTCACTGGTTTTTAAAAACCATCTCCTTAAATCCTAATTAAGTTTACCAGATAGTTTTCATGGATTCCAAAATTAGAAAACATTTTAGAAGAAAAGTACATTACAGCTCATCCAGGGCAACCCTGTTATAACCGATACAAAATTTAGGTCTGGTGACCTAAGCCCAGGTCTTTTGACTCTAATTCTTCCAGGTTAGGCTACTAGCCTATTTAATGTTATATTGGTGATTTTACTTTAAACATCCAGCAGAAGAAACCTCTCTTCCCATTGCAATTCTGCTTTATGCCATCAGTTGGATGTCATAAAGTGAACAGAAATCACACCTCAAAATGGCTTAAACATATGGAAATTTACTGACTCACATAACTGTTAGTTCAGGAGTGGGGTGGAATTCAGGACTGGCTTAACCTAGCAGCTCCAGCTCCATCCCTCGGTGATTCTCTCAGTTCTGTCACCTTCCTGAGCTGGTTTCCTTTGTGGGTTTGATAACAAGATTACTGCAGCAGCTCAGAGCCTCACATTCATGTATGACAATGTCTACATGAGAGAGGTGGCCTTGGACAAGGAAAAAAGTCTTTTCCAGAAGCTTCTGCAAATTTTCTCAGTCTAAAATGGTAACATGCCTATTTCTAAATCAATTCTTAGCAAGGGGGATGGGACTACCATCATTACCTTAGATTACTCTGGTCTACCACTGATTGCCACACAGCAGGGAAGAAGAGAGGCCAGGACTGGGAGAGAACCACAGGGTACTACAAGGACAGGCAGTGATCGGTAATCGACAGCCGAAAGAGCCTAACTCTTTCTGAATTATATAATTTTGTGTGTTTGTGTGTGTGTGTGTGTGAGAGAGAGAGAGAGAGAGAGAGAGAGAGAGAGAGAGAGAGAGACATGGTACTACCATTTTAAAATATGCACAAATACTCTAAAATTAATAAAATCCAAACTTATTTAAAAGTATCAACTAATCCATAATAATTTTTTAAATGGCATAGGGCAATGCAGTACCAGATTACTACCTGGGTTTGTGCCTGGCTTTGATACCTACTATCAGGTAGTGGTTCACCAGAGTGGTTGCCTACAAACATCACAAGATTAGTGCAACAGAACAGGCAGCATGTAAAGGCATGAGACCAGGCAAGGTATAAATACTGAGCATAGCACTAAGTAAATTCTATCTATTACTTGTCTCACACAAGTAAATTACTTATGATGTGGAGAAATTTTTGATGTTGAAAAGGAGGCATTTCTTTTTAGCTGCCCAGCATTTATCTATCTATTCCCATTTCCTAATTTCCTTCTGGAGAATTACCTCTGCACTGCCTTATATAATCTTGCTGAGACTGTAAATTGATGAATCTCCCTTCCCACTAAGGAGGCCAAAAGGATTCCTGGAGGTTCTTTAAACTAAATCCCTGGTCTATCTACCATGACTTACATTCAGCCAATCAGATGTGCTCTCTAGGAGTCTCATGAGCAAGTAATTTGCAAAGGTGAAAGATACAGGGGACAGTCATTCATCCCAGGGGTGACCTTCTCATCAGATCATTCTTAAAATTATGCTTTGCAGCTCCCTGAAGCTGCCTTAAGTTTCCACCTGTCCCCTAGCAGTAGGGATAGTTCTGTAAGTTTCCAATTCCTTTCCAATAAATTACCCCCTACTTAAATTAGAGTTGGATTCTGCTGCCTCACCCAAAGAACCCAAGTAAGAAGTGAACTAAGATCAGTCCCTGGAGTACAGCATGAATGCACTGGGACTCAAGAATGGAAGTGGGGCTCTGTGAAGATGAGAAAGGTAAGTCTTAGAAAGATGTTTTAGAAAGTTCAAGAAGGCAGAAGGCTAAGATGTGATGAGAAACGGGATAAGGTTTATTCCTGTGCACGGATGTAAGAGACTGCCCCAGAGGTCTGGAGAACCTGGGCAAGTTACATGGGAGGAAGAGAGCCCACCTACTTCGCACTGAAACTTTCTGCTTGGTGAAATTCTAGGGTAAGTGTTTTTATGAGACCTCTTTCAGAGAGTTCTAAGATATAGAGTTCAAGTTCAATGCTGCTATCTATACAAGGATACAAAGGGGGAGGCCTTCCCCACCTTACTCAGTCTCTGGTAGAAATCCTTTTTCCTAGTTCACTACACTTTAGCACATAGAAGGTTCAAATTCATAATGAAATTCTATTACAATTCAATAGTATTTAAGGACAGAGATTAATCAGAGAACAGTATAAAAGTTATCCAGGTGGCTTATATGGGTTTAAGGTCCTCAACAATTTTTTCTAGGAATTCTATTTTTACTATCCCAGTCCACATCACTAGATCCTAGTCTACTTTGACTTGTCTGCCTATTTGTATCTTCACACCCAATCTGACCAAGCTACTGCTTTTAGCTCTCTGGTGAAGTTTTTCTAATTCAGGACTCAGATACACATGTTACCTGACTTCATACTTTTCTCTGCTGGCATAATCTACCCTAACCTCTCTCTATATCACACACCCAGTGTCCTACCTTCTCCCTAAACTCTCTCCTCTTTTCCCTGATCTTCACGGCACCCCCACTCTCCAAAATACACTTCCTTAGCTTCTTCCATTTCTCAAAATGCACTGCAAAATTAACTTTTAAAAAAATGACTAGCCGAAACCGGTTTGGCTCAGTGGATAGAGCGTCAGCCTGCGGACTGAAGGGTCCCAGGTTCGATTCCGGTCAAGGGCATGTACCTGGGTTGCGGGCATATCCCCAGGAGGAGATGTGCAGGAGGCAGCTGATCGATGTTTCTCTCTCATCGATGTTTCTAACTCTCTCTCTCTCCCTTCCTCTCTGTAAAAAATCAATAAAATATATTTAAAAAAAAAAATGACTACCAGCAAACCACATGATGGTTTCTTTCCCCTATAGCTCAGTAATCATATACCTTCGTAATATTCTAGTTCTCACATACACGCACTTGAAGCTACTTTCATCTGGCCCAAAACTACCTATGACTCCCATTTATGTTTAAGTAAATAAATACTAGGATAGAAGAATTACTTTTCACTGTATACCTTTTGATACTATCAGCATATTTTCCCACATACACATTACTTTTTCTATTTAAAAAAAATTCCCATTATTCAATAATGCAAAAAAAAAAGTTACACTCTACTTACTCTGTGGATAGTATTTTTATGCATGTGAACATCAGATGAGATGACAGCATCCCTAAATTCCTAATCATTTTTGTTTAGTTTTGTTAGGAGGGTGGTGAGTTAACAGCAGCAGCTTCTTGACATAGGTTTATGGTCAGTTTACTACACAAAATGATGCTCTTCCACTGCTGAAAGTTTAAGGGAAACCTAAAGACCTTTTCCAAGCCCCTGACTCCTCAGCAAGTGGTTCTGCATGTACTTCCAGTTCCCAGGTGACAGCATGACTGGGTTAGTCACTGCCATTTCTCACAGTCTGGGAGTTGCTGGTGAATCAGATCAGAATAGGTCAGGGCTGTAACTGAGCATCTCTGTGGGTGTGGCTGAAGTGAATCACACGGACTCCACCCTGCCTGCCCTAAGCAAAATGGATCACTCCAAATCTTCTCACGTATTATTTGATTATTTGTTAAGTATGGAGAGTGTTTTATGTAGGATATTTCCCATCTCTATATATAAGCCTAAGCGACCAAACGACTGGTAGACCGGTCACTATGATGCACACTGACCACCAGGGGGCAGATGCTCAATGCAGGAGCTGCCCCCTGGTGGTCAGTGCACTCCCACAGTGGGAGCGCCGCTCAGCTGACCTACGGGCACCAGATACAGGGCTCACTGCTGGTTAGCGCCGCTGTGGCAGCACGAGCCTCTCCTGCTTGGGACTGACTGTGCGTGAGCCCGCGGCAGGCGCACTGGGGCCAGGATGAGCGGAAGTGGCAGGCAAGAGCGTCAAGTGGTGTTTGTTTGCCTGTTTCGGCCCAATCCCCACAGGCCACGCCAAGGGCCCCCCCCCCCCCCATCGGTGCACAAATTCGTGCACTGGGCCTCTAGTAATGTTATAATAGCATGTTGTAATAGTTAAATTAGAATTATGGATTAGTCAAAATCTGCTACTTCATCTACATCACACTCCCAAAAGATGTATCGTTATATTCTGAGTCTGATGTTGAAGGCACCTTCCACCTTCCCAGTGTGTTGATGTCAGCACTAGATTCACCCTCTTCCTCCCCACTTCCACCCCCTACCCACCCTATTGGCTGCAACTCTTAAGCTGCCTTCTAACAGTTATTGTCTTCAGCAGCCCAGAACCTGGTGATGTCTTCTGTCCCGGGACCCAACACCAACTTGCCTATGGATATCTTAAACTGACGCTTCAATCAAAATCAAACCCAGACGCAAACCCAACCACAGTCTCTGACCATATGGTACTTAGATTCTCTCGCCCCGACAAACCTGCTCTTCTCCATCTGCTTCCTCATCACCTTCTGTTCTCCCACCTAAGCAGGTTTCTTGCTTCATGTGCTTAGCTACCAACTGAGAGGTTACACAAAAAAATCCCTTACCTGGAGGGGATTTCAGCCTTTCAATTTCTAACCCTAGACAAGTCCCACTAACTCACTTTTTCTGCTTCAATTTCCGGGACACTAACACCACAGAGAAAGTTTTGAAACAAGGCTGGCTGAGCCCACTGTAAACCTAAGCTAACTAGCCCGATGGAGCCCTTACTGCTCAGGACATTTCATTCTTCTCCTGTACTCCCCTCACACCCCACACACATGCACTCTCTCACTGACCACCTGACACAGTCCTGCCCTCTGACTCTACCAAGTCTCACCTCCTCAGACTCAAGTGCCCTCACCTCACTTTCACCTCAGTCCCGTGGCTCCTCTCGGAGTCTTTCCTCCTTCTCTAGAGGATGCTCTCCACTTGTGCATTTAATTGCATCCCTTCCCAGAGCCTTGGAAGTCTTGTTCCACAAATACTCCTCTCCTCCCTTCTCTCACCAACTCTACCAGCTCTTCCTCCCAGGGTCACTTTCAGGCCAAACTGTGCCCAGAGATGAAGGTTTTGTCCCTCTCCTCCCCCCAAAAAAGATTCATAGAACTTGGATATTCATAGAACAATTAAAAATCAGGACATTTCACTTGGATAATCAGGATTTCTGGCTTCTCTGATAAAACGAACAGAATCCTCTGCCAGTAGTGAGTGAGCACACCCAAAAAGCAAAATCCTAGGAGCTGATATGGTCAGCCCTACAGTGGGGCATCTGCCATCTCCAGGGCATCACCATACCCTCTCTCCTTGTCCCCTGTCAGACCCACACTGACTCTCATCCACCTGACTTCCCTGGCTCTCATTGGTCACACCCTACAGTTTACAAATAATTGGCTCTGATCCTTCCTACTCTAAAAAATATTTTCCTCAACTACCCACAATGCAAGCTATGCCCTACTCCTTCCTCCTCCCCACAATACTTTAAGGACCAGACTGTGGTCACCACTTGCCACCAGGCCCTCACTCCTGCCCCCTGTGGTAGATTTCTGCTGTTCCCTCTCTGCTAAAACTACAGGAGCAGAGGAAGCAGCACTGGATGGTAATTAGCCAGTCATTCCTCATAAGGTCTCCTCCCTTGGGGTTCCTGAGTTTGCCTCTTCTAATTCTCCTACTGAGGAAATCATGTAAACCCTCCAAAGGTCAGACATCTGAGAACACCTCTGAATGCCACGCGGCCCCAAGCAGTCATCATAATCCTCCCTGTAATACTGCTATTGGCCAACTCATGTCTTGAAGTTTGGGGGTGGGGGTGCAGGGTGGGGGAGAGAACAACAGGAAAAAGACTCGGTCTAAAACCTGACTAGAGTTCGTCCTGCATCTCTGAAGGTAAGTACACTGATTTATTCACCATTTACTGATCACTTCTCGGGTGGTAGTACTGGTGCTTAAGAGGCCAGTAAGAGATGGTCCCTGCCAAAGGAATTCACTGTCAGTCCAGAAGGGACACAGGTGGATAAATTGACAGTGTCAACATGATACCATGATTTGAGGGGAAAAACAGCAGCATGCCAGGGACAGCAGAGCAGCTTGCTGAGAGAAACACTGGAGCCTCCTCGGCCTCAGAGATCCACTGCCACCACTTTAGTCCAAGAGTCTCCTGATTGGTCTACATGCCTCCCTTCACCCATCCTACCCTCGCCCAAATCCATTCTCCATAGGGCAGAGGGGTGACCTGCTCAAAATTCCAAACAGGGCTCTCTGGTGCTCAGAACCTTTTGCTAGCACTGAGCATAGGTCCTGCATTATCTGCCCCATAATGACTTTTCTCCCTTCATCTGACTCCACCAGTGGCCTTTCAGCCTCACTGACCTCTCAGTTCCTTAAACAGAATCAGTTCTCTTCTGCCACGTGGCCTCTGCACATACCCTTCTTTTTATCTGGAACCCTCTTGCCCGCACTCTTTGTATTAATGCTTTAACCTCTGGTCTCTGTTGGAATGTCATTTCCCCCGTTTACGTAATTGTCTCTCCTTTCTCTGTTCCATTAGGTTGTATAATTAACAAGGCGGGCACTGGGTCTCTTTTGTTCACTGTGTATGAGGATGTAAAAGACTGTTTCCTCCTCTGTCCCAACCATAAACATCCCCTCAGGTCTACTTCTCAGCCCTCCTTACCACTCCCTATTTCCATCATCTCACTGCTGACTCCCAAGATCGAGTTCCACAACTATGATGCCTACAGGTTAGTTCCACCTACAGTCTCTCTCTCTGGCACCTGCAGCTGGACAAGTCTCAAGACACACGTTCATTAATATCCTTAAACAAACTCTCCTTTTTTATTCCATTGCTGCTAATGATGGCATTTTCTTGGAGGTCGAGTAACTGACTTCCCTCTTGACCCACTGAAAGGAAGATCTGATTCCATCTCTAAATATGCACATGTATGCTCTTGTACACACAGTCAACTGAACTAGTGCTTTAGACTCATTTCCTACACCTAGTCTTTCAAGATAACAATCATGTTATTTAAATGTACATTAAAGCTTAATTCTGATCATAATAATCAATATTCTTATCAAAACCCTTCAACGGCTCCCTACTGCCTTCCAAATAGCATCCATCCTCTTCTGCTTGTTATTCACAGCCTAGCAATCTTGCCAAAACTATCCTAGCAAGTCCATGTAGCTTGGTGGGTGAGACCATGGACTCTGGGACCAGACTGCCATGTTAATACACAGGGACAGGTGCAGATCTCAGCCTCACCACTTAGCCTCTCTGTGCTACATTTCCTTCATCTGGACAGCAAAGATAATGATAAGAGAATACTGTTACAAAGATTAAATTAATATAAGTAGAACACTACTCAGCACGGTGCCTGGCACTGGTCACTGCTATACACACTATTTTGTAACCCCATCTCCAATTACCAATAGCCTATATCCCAGCCTCTTAGACCCAGCTCACTGTTCTGTTACTCCTCCTCAAACTTTCCCTTCTGAAGCAACAGCCCACAGCAGGGGGAGCACCAGCTGATAAGCTGCCAGTATTGCATTCCCTCCACCAACTTAAGGGTGTTTCCAGTCAAAAGCTCTGCCACAAAGCTTTCTTCTCCAGGAGTGTTTTCCTATCTCAAGCACTGAAATGACCCAAAGGTTGCTCATCAAAGGATTTCCAGCCCTGTTCAAAGACTCTTAGATTACAATTAACCACCTCTTCTTCCCTCTACTTTCTTATTCCCCACCCAAGTTTTAGATCAGAGACCGTCTTACCACCATTTTCTAGTCCAGTTCTCTTATGCCCTTAATCTGGGTAAACGTTGAAATTCTCATGGGTCCTCTCCCTATAACAGCCCTAATTACTTCAGGTAGTGTTCCCTTTCATGGAAACACTCAAAATAATTAAAATTAATGCTGCAGTCTTATTATGAGCAAAATATGGACTTCAATCTCTGAAGTGGTCAGGCCTCCCACTGTGACAGTGCTACTACTTTCTTACCCTTGAAAAGTCACTGCTATGCATGGGGACTTGTAAAAATTGGTAAAGTGTTTATTGAGAGAAACATGCTAACTCCTATGAATGGAAAAATATGTTACAACCTTCCCAGAAAATTTTCATTCACTGTTTAACCTTAAGGTCCTGGGTTCGATTCGGGTCAAGGGCACATGCCCAGGCTGCGGGCTCAATCCATCTTCCTTCATCTCTCTCCCTCTTCCTTCATCTCTGAAATCAATTAAAATATATTTTTTTAAAAGGGGAAGAGAAGTAGTAGCTATGTCAACATCAGATAAAATGGAATTCAGAGCAAAGGAAATTACTAGAGACAGAGGACATTATATAATGATAAAAAGGGTCACTCCACCAAGACACAACAATCCTTAATGTGTACGCGCCAGAGACCTGCAAAATTATGTAAAGCTAAAAATGGATATAACTCAAAAGGAGAAACAGACAAATGCACAAATGTAGCTGAAAATTTCAAAACCCCTCCTCAACAACTGATGGACTGACTACCTGGGCAGAAAAGCAGCAAGGGTATAGAACTCAATACCATCAAGGATCTAACTGATCTTTACAGAATACTCCATTCAACAACAGCAGAAAACACATTCTAATCACGTGTCCATGGAACGTATACCAAGACAGGTCATACACTGAGCTTTACATAAAACAGGCTCACCAAATTTAAAAGAACTGAAATCATACAGTGTGTCCTCCAATCAGAATGGAATCAAACTGGAAACCAAAAACAGGAAAATAGGAAAATCTTCAAACATTTGGAAACTTAACAACTAAATTCTAATTACTCCATCAGTCTCAAGGGAAATAAAAATATACACTGAATTGAATGAAAATTAAAATAGAGCATATCAAAATCTGTGGGACAGAGCTGAAACAGTGCTGAGAAGGAAATTTATAGTGTAAATGCTCCCATAAATATAAATGCAAAAACTCCTTAACAAAGTATTAATAGAATTCAGCAATATATAAAAAGAGTTATAAACCATGATCAAGTGGGGTTCACTTCAGGGCTGCAAGACAGTCTCATTTAAAAAATAAATAATTCCATCATATAAATAGGCTAAAGAAAAATCATGCTGTTTCCATATGTTGGGAGCAACTGGGTAAAGGGTACATGGGATCTCTCTGAATTATTTCTTATAACTGCATGTGGATCTACAATTATGTCACAAAAAGATTTAAGAAAACAAAAACAAAAAAACTGGACCTTCCCCGACTGCTCTAAGATCCATCATCCAAATGTTAACACTTCAGAACAGATCGACGCTAACCTTTAATAATTCTGGCTTTGTGCTGGACTAAGTGAGGACACACAGATATAAACAGAAAATATCCCTACCCTCAAACACCATATGCTCAAACACCATAGACTGACAAACACAGGCACAAATCAACAGTGAAGACTTCATAAAGGAGATGGGATTTGAGTAAATCCTTGAGTAAGAGGTAGCACTTCCACAAGTGGAGGTGAAGAGGAGGGCATATTGGGAAGAAATCTATATATATAAAATCCTAAGCAACTGGAACATGTTGCTATGACATGCACTGCGGGCGGCAGGGCCAGCCGGCCATCTTCCCACAGCCCCTCCCCGCAGTGCATGAATTCATGCACTGGGCCTCTAGTCCTATATAATAAAGAGCTAATTTGCTAATTGGACCAAACAGCAGACCAACTGTCCAGACGACCTTCCGGACAAAGCTGGGGCTGCAAGGGGCAGAGCCCCTTGCACAAATTTCGTGCTCTGGGCCTCTAGTCATATATAAAGACCCAGAGCTAGAAATAAGCACAGTGCCTATGGAGAAAGAGGCACATGTGTGCTATGAAACAACAGACAGTGTGCAGGGTGCCCAAAAGCCAGAGAGACAGCTCAGTGTCACTCAGAGAAGCCTTCCTCACCATCCCAGCCAACCAAAAGCAACAGCTCCTCCCATTCATAATCTCTCCAGCACATTTTACTTTTTCTTTATAGAACTAACCACAAATTACAATTATGTACTTATCTGCATGTTCATTTGTTTAGTGCTGTCCTACCCCCAGTTATCTTGAGTACTTCTTAGCACAGGGTCTGCCACACCAGAAGCACTCAATAAAGTATTAATTAAAGTAATGAACAAATAAAAAGTATCCACTCCTACTTCTCTTCTATGCAGCTACCCCACTCCTCTTCCTCCATTATGTCATTTCATTCACCTTGGTCCCTCTCTGATCTACTGCGTCTTTTAGCTAATCTCTCCTTTTTCCTTACTCTTTCACCTCAGCCCAGCTCTTAACCCATTATAAAAATAAAAACTATATATATATATATATATATATATATATATATATATATATGCATACATACATACCGTGGTTCAGAATTGCAATGCTCTAACACTCTTCTGAATCACAACCACTTAGAAACTGGTACCCAAGAAATCTGTTATAGCAAAGTACTAAGGTTGTATGTTGTTACATAAGCATAATAGATGTAGGTATATATTACATGAACAAACAAGAGCAGATATAGAGGTCTTCCTGGCTGGTGTGGCTCAGCTGGGTGAGTGTTATCCCATGTACAGAGAGGTTGCCAGTTTGATTCCTGGTTAGGGCACATGTCTGAGTTATGGACTCGATCCCCAGTAGGGAGGGCATGCAGGAGACTGACTGATGTTTCTCATCAATGTTTCTCTCTCCCCCTCTCCCTAAAATCAATTAAAAAAAATTTTTTTAAAGATATAGAGTTATTCCTGTTGCCTTACTTTCCTGAATACAAGAGTCTTTCCCATAACTGGATGATCCTATCTGGCTGTACTCAAAGCTACTGAAGTCATGAAAAACAAGGAAAGACTGAGAAACTGTCACAGACTAAAGACTGGGAAGACACAATGACTAAATGCAATGTAGTACCTTGGACTGGATCCTGGAACAGAAAGTACATATTAATGGAAAAACTGGTGAAATCCAAAGAGTCTGGAATTTAGTTAAAAATATATATGGTACTAAAAAATGATTAGGATTCAAGTCTATTATTTTATCTATAATAATAAAAGAGTAATATGCTAATTAGACCAGACATCCTTCCGGACAACCTTCCAGACGAAGCCAGGGCTGTGAGGGAAGCCAGTGCCAGCAGCCGGGGGAAGGAAGGCCTACTCTTGCACGAATTTTGTGACTCAGGCCTCTAGTGTTATTATAAAAGAGAAAGAGATTGGGCAAGTCAGTCAGGAGTGCAACTCAGGCCAGGGTAGCTGAGGCCTGAAGCTGAAAAGCTACATATAGGTCTACTTTCATTTTGGCTCTTACCTAATGCCATGAGAATTACATAGCCTGCAACTGCTTGAAATTAACTACTTAGTTTTGACTTCCTTAGCATGCTCATTCATACAGTCATGTGTTAAGGACGGGGTCACATTCTGAGAAATGTGTCCTTAGGTGACTTTGTCATATGTGAGCATCATAGAGTGCACTTACACAACCCTAGGTGTTATAGCCTACTACACACCTATGCTATATGGTATAGTCTATTGCTCCTAGGCCACAAGCCTCTACAGCAGCGGTTCTCAACCTGTGGGTCGCGACCTTTTCACAGGGGTCGCCTAAGACCAGTGGAAAATACATATATAATTACATATTGTTCACAGTAGCAAAATTACAGCTATGAAGTAGCAACGACAATAATTTTATGGTTGGGGGGTCACCACAACGTGAGGAACTGTATTAAAGGGTCGCGGCATTAGGAAGGTTGAGACCCACTGTTCTACAGCATGTTACTATACAAAACACGAGATGAAAACAAGCACAAGAGAAAATGATGCAATCGAGAGATGCGGTGAACTGGAGATGTATGATGCTGCTACCGTCTTAACATTCCATGCTGTTTTACAGCAAACTTTTTATAAGCAGAAAGAGCACACGCTAAAATAACGATTAAAAAGATCAGTATAGTGGATACATAAGCCAGTAACATGGTCATTTATTATCAAGTACTATGTATTGTACATAATTGTATGTGCTATGCTTTTATACAACTGACAGCACAGGTTTCCTTATGCCAGCATCACCACAAACATATGAATAACGTGCTGTGCTACAATTTCCGAGGGCTATGGTAAAAGGAATCTTTCTGCTCCATTATAATCTTATGGGACCATCATCATATCTGTGGTCTGTTGTTGACTCAAACTTCCTTTGGCACATGACTGTACTCAACAAGCATTTATTGAGCGCCCCATTGCTTAACAGGCACCTTGAAGTGTAGGAAGACAATCTCTGCTCTCATAAAGCTTATACTCTATTGGAGAAGCCAGGCATTTAACAAGTATTTGCATAAATGGTGAAAGCTCCCAAGAGTCTTAAAAGCCCCACCAAACAATCCATCAGAACATTCCTCAACCAGTTATCACCGGTATTTTGCATAAAGTTTTCAATGTGGATGGATCTTCACTCTATCACCTGTGATCTGTTAAGTCACTTTAACAGATACTAATTCAGTTAATGTGGTTTGTGACCTGAGATTCTCCATTTCTTCCAAACTCCCAGATGACAGGGCTGCTGCTGCGAGTTTACAAACCACTTTGAATTAGCAAGGCTCCGAAATACCATGGAAACATCCCTCAACTATCATGTAAAGTGCAAGCGCCATAAAAACAAGGGCATGTTGTCTCTCTTTTTCACCACAGTATACCCAGGACTTAAGACTCTGCCTCCTAGAGAGGAGGCACTCAATAAATAATTTATTTACTGAGTAAATAAATGGATATGTAGTCTAGACAAGCACTGATCAATAGTAGGCACTGATCAAATTTGGCTACTGAACTATTGAAATGTAGCTAGTGCAAGTGAAGAGCTAAATTTTTTTCAATTTAATTAATTTAAGTAGCCACATGTGGTTAGTGCCTACCACAACAGACGATCCAGGTCTAGACACAGACGTGATGTAGAGAGTGCTGGATTAGTAAGGCCTGGGTGTGAATCCCAACTCTGCTGCTTAGTCTGTGACCTGGAAAGTTACAACTTCTTAGGACCCCCAACTTCTTCATCTGCGAAATGACGAAAGACACCGCTCCCCTGCCCTACCCACCCCCCCGCCCCCACCCCGCCATACACACACCTCTCAGGGTTCTTGAAGGAAGAATTATAAGTCAATGTATTAAGCATAAGGTGTGATGAAGGTACCATCCTCTGCCCTCCAGAAACAGTTCACAATCACCAAGACTACTTAGCCAGAAAATGCGAGGCGCGGCTTGGTTAGCTCCGGGGCTTAGCTCCATGGCTTTGAGAATCAGGCCAAGGTCATAAGTTTAGAGGAGGGGGGGACCCTCACTTCACAAGTTTGAACAGGTAAGAGCGGCAATGACGATGCACGTCATCACAGTTCCTGGCAAATCTTTAAGTGGGCATTGTATTGCTCAGAGAAGAGCAAGTGACATTTCATTCATTCATTCTTCCAGGAAGGACCGCCACATTCCCGAACGCCGGCTACTTCCCACCCACAGACCCGCGCTCCTCGGGGCCGGGTCCCCTTCGCGCGCAGCGGGCCGGGAAGCCCCCGCCCGGGGCCCGCGTGCCCTCCCCTCCCCTCCCCCGCGGCGCCGACCCGACCGGGGTCAGCCTGGCAGCGGGGCTCCAAGTCCCACACAACCCGGCCGAACCTAGGAGCCATATTTAGCTGTATTCTTGGTCAATAAAACAAACTTCCGTCTTCTAAAGAAAAACGGTTCTAACTCAATGTCAAACTAGGACGGAAACTCGCTGCTCGCCGCAGTTGCCAGAGACGCCGCGTGGCCGGCAGCCCTGGAGTCCCCGACCCGGACCCGGTGCCGAGCGCGCCCGCGTCCCGGCCCCGGCCCCGGCAGCGCCGGCCACAAAGGGACGCGGGACGCGAAAGCGGACGGGCCTCCCCACCACCCCCTCCAGCCCCGCGCAGGCGGCCGCGGCTCCGGGAGGGCCGGGCGCCGGGGGCACTCACCTCGGTCCGCGCGGCGGCGGCGCGGGCGTTCCTCCGGGCCAGCCCGGGCGGTGGCGGCGCGGTCCCGCGGGCCGAGCGCGGGCGCTCTTCTCGGGCCGCCGTCCGCCGCGCCGCCTCCTCGGCCACTGCCCGCGGCTCCCCCGGAGGGCGGGCGGGCCTGCCGCGGGCCCCGCCTCCCGCTCCCGCCCCCGCGCCGGCCTCGCAGGCTGGGCGCGCTACTCCGGGTCGCGCCGCATGCGGTCGCCGCCGCCGCCACTGCCGCTCGCTCGGGGCGCCTCCGCGCGGCGGGCTGGGACGCAGGGCCGCCCGCTCCGACCGCCCGGGCGTGGTCTTCTCGGCGCGGCGGGGCACGCGCGGGGGAGGCGGGGGCGCCGCGCTCACCCGGATGCGCCGCCCCCGCCCCTGCGGCGAGCCCACCTCGGGGCCGCGGCGCTTCCCCCCGGGACCGGAGAGGTTCCGGCGTCTCGGCGCCCCCACCCCAGCCTCCCTGAACCGCGGGAAGGCGCGGACCGGGGCGCCAGACTCCGTGTACGACGAGCTCGGCGTGCCGTCCGGGGCGGGGGGTCTGCACCTGAATCCGCGCCGGACAAAGAGGCCGCCGCAGCAAGAAAAACCGGACTCGCGCCGCTGCACGTCGAGTCGATCGCGGGTTGGGAGGAAATGAAGTGCCCTCACCGCGCGGAGGAGGCCCTCGGACCGGCCGCGGCGAGCTCAGGGCTGCTCCTGACTCGGGTGGGGCGGTCTGCAGCCGCACAGCGGACCTGGAGCCCGAGGACTGTCGGCGGCGCCGGGGCCGGCCCTGCTGAGCCCTGCACCCGGCGCCCGGGATGCTGGAGGTCCAGGACCCGGGTGGGCGGCCAGAGGGGAGGTCACGAGCGGCACTGGCACCGCCGGAAGGCGCAGCCAGGCCTCGGGGGACTAACACGCCCGGTTGCCTGCAGAGGGGGGCAGTTTGGGGAAGTGTTTCCTGCCCCGAGAGGAGCCTTTCGCTGTGCCCACGTGGGAAACGCTCCTTTTTGGTACTGATCCCATACCTAGTGCTGTCTTACCCTGATGAGAAGACCCAACCCTGGCCCTCATCACTCACACGAGCCATAACGACTGTTCTAATAAACTGTCTACTTAAGTCATTCAGTGGTTTATGTCTG
Source organism: Myotis daubentonii (assembly GCF_963259705.1). NCBI lineage: Eukaryota > Metazoa > Chordata > Mammalia > Chiroptera > Vespertilionidae > Myotis > Myotis daubentonii. The sequence goes on along the minus strand of NC_081847.1, from coordinate 75,712,576 downwards.
CTTGCCAGCCAAGAGCTGGAATGGTAAGACTAGTGTTTAAAATGTTATTTAAATTTAATTAAATGTTATTTTATTTTTTAGATAAATGCTGTGGTTACCACACAGCCTGGCTGTAAGCAAAACATGTTACCAAAGATTATCTATGGAATTTTTCTATCCTGTTTTGTGCTTAATACATTTTTCAAGTATTCTAAAATAAAAATAAAAAGTTGCTTTTTAAAAGTACTTATATAATATTTTGAAACAAAATGAATCATTGACCTGTTAATATACCACAAGGAAACTTCACTTTGAAGTTTGTGTCTCTTAAAATTACCCATCTAAATAAAAAATACCATATCTCAGGGAGCAAGAAATTTGCAAATCACCTATCAGATAAAGGACTTGAATTCAGAACATATAAAGAACTCTTACAACTCAGTAAGACTAATCAATTGAAAAGGACAAAAGATTTGACTAGATATTTTTTAAAAAGCAAATATTTAAATGGCAAAAATAGCATGAAAAGATGCTCATCATATTAGTCACTAGGAAAATGCAAATCAGAACCACAGTGAGAAAGCTACTTACCCACTACAATGGCTGCAAAAAAAAAAGAGGCTGAAAATAAAAAGTTTTGGTGAGGAGGTAAATTAGAACCCTCATACATTGCTGATGGGAATATGAAATGGTACATCCACTTTGGAAAAATTTGTTAGGTTCTTAAAAAGTTATACATAGAAGTACCATATGATCCAACAATTCCACTCCTAAGTACCAGTATATACCCCAAAACATTGAAAATGTGCATAAAACACGTACATATGTATTCATAGCAGCATTATTCATAGTACCTCAAAAGTGGAAACAATCCAAATGACCAGCACCTGGTGAATGGGTAGATAAAATGTGATATATCCAGACAATGGAACGCTATTCAGCAATAAAACAATGAAATAGTAATAGAAGATACAACATAGAGGAACCTCAAAAACATTAAGCTAAGTGAAAGAAGCCCATTGCAGAGGAGATTGTGTTGTATGATTCTATTTATATGGAATGTCTAGAGAAAGCAAGTCTATACAGACAGTTGATTAGTGGTTGCCTAGGGCTGATGGGAATAGAGAGACTACAGAGGGACACAGAGAGTGATGGGAATACACTACAATTAGATTGTGGTAGTGGTGACAGGACTTAGATTGGCTAAACATCATTGAATTGTGTACTTGGAACTAGTGAATTTTATGGTATGTAAATTTTACTTCAAAATATTTGGGGAAGAGGAAGGGTCTGTATGCCATTAAGTAGCCCAGGATAATAGTACCTAAACTAGTTAGAACTAGTATTTTGCAATAAAAAATTTTAAATCCTTTTAAAACAAGTGGAAAATTGTGTGCTGGTAGCACAGTACAAGGTAATAAAATGTACTTTTTGCAACTGGTTGTATAACCAAGCACAATTACTCTTCCACCTCTCACTCAAGTCTATTCATATTTATTCGAAAGTGTGTCTTCACTTTACTAAAAGAATCGGAAAGGGGGTAGAAGTGGTAAGCATGTCTGAAAATAGGAAAAGAACTGAATGCCTTACAATGGGGAGTTGGGGGGGGGGGGTGTAAGGGCTCCGATTGGGAATCCAAAGTAAGGACAATGACATCATCTTTCCCAAAGTTATTCTAGTTTCCGTTGGCCCTGTGCCCTGACCCACCGGCTTCCTCTAGTGCAGGTGTGCTTCAGCGGGAGCACTACCTTTGGGCCGGGTAATGGTACGATTTATAATTTGTTCTCATGCCTGGATTTTTATATCTATGATTTTACCGTAGAAGAATTCAATCCCTTGAAAATTAATTATGGAGACACATTGAAGGTGGACTATCCCACAGGAAGTAATCAGCCGGCCCTGACACCTCTTCACTACAGCCCCTGAGAAGAGCAAGGGGCTCTTCTGGGTGAGCAATTGACTCCCTTCATTGTTTCTCTCAGGCCCTCTTTAAAATGATGGTTATCTGAGTAATACTAATATTCTTCTACCCTGTGAATAAGAACTGGTTGTTCTTCCACACTTAGCTAGAAAGCGAGAGAATAGTGCCTTGGCTTGGTTGGTTATAATGGGGGATGTGGGAGACTGCCCAGAGCAGGGTAAACTGCCCAAGAATAATTAACCCACCTGGTAGGCAGGAGGAGGAGAGAAGGGACCTGTTACGCAGAGCTGTGGGGCAAACATGCCAACCAGATGAGGAAGAACAGAAGAAGGTGACATTGAAAGAGGGACAGGCAAACACAAACCCACATAGGAGTCAGATGCCATGAAGCAGGTGGCCATCATGCAGAACGCACAGACGCTATTATTATATGATTTTTTTACTCCTTGTTTTTGCTTTTGCCAACCGAAGACCTGACAGCCCTGCCTTGTGGCAGAAGCCTCAGAAACCTGGGTGCCCTTCCGCCTCTCCCAGCTCTCCTGCCCACAACACAACATCATTGTCGTGACCACAGCACTGCTCTAACACCCAGCAGCAAGAGAGGCAAATTGAAGGGAGGCAGGCGCTTGGTCCACTCATCCATTGGGTGGTGATCATGGGTAAGGTCAGGCATGGAGGGTATATCAGCATAGGGAGGGCAGTCCTTGGGCTGGGGGCTGAAGGTGGATCAAAAACAGGAAGGTACCTTGCTTGGGATCTAGTGATAAGAGCAGTACATTGTAGGCATTTGTGAGGGGTGGGCAGGTAATGGTCACTAATAGCTGTAGTGCTATACAGGACAGTTATATCTAAAAGCCCCATGGCTGGTGTGGCTCAGTGGTTGAGCACCTACCTATGAACCAGGAGGTCAGGGTTGATTCCCCGTCAAGGCACATGCCTGGGTTGTGGGCTCGATGCCCAGCGTGAGATGTACAGAAGGCAGCTGATTGGTGATTCTCCCTCATCATTGATGTTTCTGACTATTTCTCCCTCTCCCTTCCTGTCTCTGAAAATATATTTTTTTTAAAAAAAATTTTTTTAAATAAAAGTTTTCTAGGAACCTCTTTCCAAACCCTTTGGTTCTAGAAAGCAAACCTTTCTTGGGGACTTTTTTTCCTTTTTATTTTATTCTTTTCTTTTTGTTGAGTTATTGGGGTGACACTGGTTAATAAGTTATACAGGTTCCAGGTGCTTAATACACCATCGTACACTGTATGGTGTGCTCACCACCCTGGAGATTTTTTTTATAAACACCTGTCCCCGTGGTGCTTCCAGTTGCCAGCTTCTCCAACAGTCAGTCCAGGAGGCAAAAAGAAAGCTCAGGGAACGTGTTGCCTTGTCATTCCTCAATCCTAAGATCCTTAGTCACTTGCCTTCTTCTCTCCACATTTCAGAGTCTTCTTATGTTTGCTTTATGCGCCATGTCCAGAACTTTTAGCAGTTCTTAAAATTGAAGGGTACTCCATCCATGATTCCATCTTGGTCTGGAACCAGAAGCTGCGAATAAAGTTTAAAAACAAATTAGATCAGATTGCAGATTATGCCTTAAAAACGTCCCTCCCTGTTTCTTGCATTCCAGTAGGTTTTCTTGAGACAGAAAGGAAAAGGAAGACCTATTGCAGTTCCTTGGAAATTTCACACATGTACTCTGAACATTTATATGGGCTATAATGTTTATCATATAGAAAAAATGGGGGGAATGCTGGGAACTGCTAGATCAGAGACACACTGGAGTCTGAAGCAGCAAGAATGGAGAATAGGCCTGAGGCAATGCAGGTGAACTGGCCTTGAACTGATGAGGCTCAGGGTACACAGTTCAGACCATGGCCAATGAATGGAAAAGGTAGTGTGCAGCCTGGTCATTGTGGCTCAACCAGGAGGTCATGGTTTGATTCCCGGTCAGGGCACATGCCCAGGTTGCAAGCTCATCCCCAGGATGGGGTATGCAGGAGGCTGCTGATCAATGATTCCCTTCCCCTCTGAAATCAATAACATATATATATACTAGAGGCCTGGTGCACAAAAATTTGTGCACTCAGGGGGGAGGGGTGGTCCCTCAGCCCGGCCTGTGCCCTCTCGCAGTCTGGGACCCCTCAGGAGATAACGACCTGCTGGCTTACGCCTGCTCCCGGGTGGCAGAGGGCAGGCCCAATCCCTAGGTGCAGCCCCTGGTCGGGCTCAGAGCAGGGCCGATTGCAGAGTTGGGGCGCCGCCCCGTCATGCACAGAGCAGGGCAGATTGGGAGGTTGTGATGCCACCCTCAGTCATGCTCAGGGTAGGGCCAATTGGGGGGTTGGGGCACCGTCCCCTGTCACACTCAAGGCAGGGTCAATGGGGAGGTTGCGGCGCCACCCCCTGTCACGCACAGAGCAGGGCCGATCAGGGTGTTGGGGTGCCGCCACTCTCACACTCAGGACAGGGCCGATGGGGAGGTTATGGCTCTACCCCATCACACACAGAGCAGGGCCCATGGGGTGGGGGGTGGTTGGGGAGCTCCCCCCTATCAGGCACAGAGCAGGGCTGCTCAGGGGGTTGGGGCCCCACCCCCTGTCACACACAGAGCCGCAGGGCGATCAGGGGGTTTGGGCGCTGCCCCCTGTCACGCTGATCCCAGTGCCAGGAGGCATATTACCCTTTTACTATATAGGGTAGAGGCCTGGTGCACGGGTGGGGGCTGGCTGGTTTGCCCTGAAGGGTGTCCTGGATCAGGGTGGGGGTCCCGCTTGGGTGCCTGGCCAGTCTGGGTGAGGGGCTGAGGGCTGTTTTCAGGCTGGGAGTGACTGAAGTTCCCAACCGCTCCTTTTTTTCTTTTTTTTTTTTTTTTTATTCTGGGCCAGCTTTACCTTGAGGCTTGGCTCCAGCTCTTAGGCCTCCGCAGCTGAAAGTAGGTTTCTGGCCTTTGCTTACAATGTTGCGAATCTGCTGGCTGAAGTCCGGCGGTATTTGTTACAATGTTTCTTAAACTGCCCACTCAGAGGCCTGCAGCCGCAGGCGGGGAACGTTGGTTTCCTCCAACGATCCTCTGTCACTGAGGCAAGCAAGCCTCATGTTAGTTTCAAGCTGCCTGGCTGCCGGCCACCATCTTGGCTGACAGTTAATTTGCATATCTTGCTGATTAGCCAATGAAAAGGGTAGCGGTCATATGCCAATTACCATGTTTCTCTTTTATTAGTGTAGATATATATATATATATATATATCTGTATATATATAGATATATATATATATACACATATGTATATATTTTGTTTGTTTGTTTTATATATATATTTTTTTTTTTAAAAAGAAGGTAGTTGGCAGAAATGAAAATAAAAGACAAGTCTTCACTACCAATTTTTTTATTTATTTATTTATTTTTGGTAATTTTAAGGAAAGCAGGAGTCAGAAGGAAAATCTAAGGTACAAAACTCCAGGACAATGGAAGAAAGTCTTGGTGGGCGTTAGATTTGGGCCGTCATTACTCAAAAGGAAATCAAATGGCATGGACCTAAAATAAAGAGAACTGGAGAGATGATAGGTTCTTGGTTCAAAAGAGATGCTATAGAGTAATCTGACCAAAAGTTTAACTCTGAGCGAACACAAATTAATGCTATCATTAGATGGCTTTTAGGGAGACTCAATAAAACCGTTCTAAGTAGCACAGGGCAGGGAGAAGACTGCAGGTCTTTTCCAGCTAACAGTGGCTTTTAGAGATTTATGAAATATGTTTTTTTAGCCTTTTCTTTCCTCAAGTCATATCTTTCTAGTCCTACAGGGCACCAGTCTACTGAAATAATGATTCTACATATTTCTAGTAAGGGAGCGAAATGCTGCTTTTTATAAACTTAGGCCCAAGGAATGTGGTAAGAGAAGTCACCTGACTAATAGCAATACCTTGGCAGATGCCAGGACACATGCCTAAATGACCCTTGAGATAGTTTCTGCTTTAGCTCTGAGGACTGTTTTTGTCCAGTGCAATCCGTCCTACACAGCCCTGTTATATTGGTCTTCCTAAAACACCTAGTTCATGAAGCCAATTTCTGTCTGCACACATTAGTCAAGCATTCCAGGCCCGTCACAGTCTGGTCCCATTCCACCAGTCCCAGACCTCTTGCCCACAGCTCACCTGTAAGAATTCTCTGCTCCAGCCACACCACCACTTCACTCTCCTACTTGTTATGCTATTTGTTTCTTCTTTGCCCACTTTTCTCCACCTATTTTAAGCCCTGAGGCTTCTGTTCTAGTGTAATTTTCTCTACCTACCACAACCTCTTCAGTCAGGTTGATCTTTTCCTCTAAATTCCTATAATTTAATCACCCGTAGCATTTTATTTTCCAACACAAATTAGCGGCCTTATCATATTGTTGTTATAATGCTTTATGTATTTAAGACTTATATTACCTCCTGGATGGTATGCACTTGTATATTTAAATATAAAAGTAATACATACATATGATTAAAAGAGTCAAATGGGACAGGAAGGTGTGAAACAAAAACTTTAGTTCTCCCCCCCAAGAATATCAACAAAACTACCTTTAACTAACTCTGTTTCGTGGTTGTCACCTTTACCTCTCTTGGTGGATATCTCCCTAACTCTAAATAATATACTTATAGTTCCAGTTTTTAATTTATCAACTTTAGAGAATGTGTTTGTCAATTTTGCTGCCATAAAAGAACACCCAATATGTGTTTATAACAATAAACACATATTGCAAGCACACAAGTCATTGGCTGCCTTGATGCTGACTTGGCTAGGTGTGGCTCCATGTGTCTTCTCATTTTGGACTTGGGCTAAAGAAGTGATCATTATTTGGGGTGTGTTCTCCCCATGGCAAAGGGCCATAGCTGAAGAGAAGCCACAGAAACACATGATACTTCTGGAAGCCTCTGTTCAGAACTAGCCTCTGTCACTTCCACCCACATTCCATTGTTCAAAATAATTCACACAGCCAAGTCCAGAATCAATGGGGGCAGGAATGACACTACAGATATAGGCCCCACCAGGAGGCATAGCAGAAATCATATGACAATGAGTGTGAATGTATAATCTATTACAATTACAGAGAGAGAGCAAAGAGTTGGGAACAATGATGCAATCTATCACATATGATTCTATTGATTCTCCCTTATCGAAAACTAGAGGCCCAGTGCATGAATTCATGCACTGGTGGGGGCCAGCCGGCCAGGGGTAGGGTGCCGGGGTCCAACCCCAGCAGGTCCAGGGGTCCCCAAAGGTGTGGACGGAGTCGGTGAAGAAGGAAAGACTCGGAGGCAGCGTTCAGTTGATCAACATCCTATCCAGGATCTCTAGCCAGGATCTCCAGCCAAGTTCTGGTCTGGATCTCCAGCGAAGTTCTGGTTAGGATCTCCAGTCAGGTTCTGTGTCCATGTTCTCTTGCTAGGTTCTCCAGGTTCTCCAGCCAGGTTCTGTAGCCATATTCCCTCGCTAGGTTCTCCAGCCAGGTTCTGTCCAGGTTCTCCAGCCAGGTTCAGTCACCAGGTTCTAGTCAGGTTCTCTTGCCAATTTCTGTAGTCAGGTTCAGTCCAGGATCTTTTGCCATGTTCTCTCCAGCAAAGTTCTTCTGTCTCTAGAAAACGTTCTGTGTAGGTTCTGTGCCTAGGTTCTGTGTTCTAAGTTCTGTCTCCTAAGTTCTGTGTCTTGCTGTCTTGTTACATCTGTATTTATACCAGTTGATTCAATCCTATCAATCTCTATTACAAAGGTTAGGGTGTTTCTTATCTCCATTCCAGGGAGTAAAGATTATGTAGCTTAAGCATGATTGTTCATAGTTAAAGTGATTAATTACCCGCCTGGCACTTAGTTGAAGGGTTTTATTCCCTCCCTAACTTCAGGGGGAAATCCCTACCTGGGGATTCAACCTTTCTCAGAGGTGACCTTGGTTAAAACACATAGTGCCAAGAAGGTGAGCAAACATATTAAGAACCGTATGCCATATATGCCAGGTCCCTTGAAACAGCAAGGATGGACCAGCTCCCGGCAGTAGGGGCTGCAGGAGGTTGGCCCGCCGGCCCTGCCCCCAATCGGGCTGGTTGGCTGACCGCAGTGCGCAACATAGCAACTGGTCATTCCAGTTGCTTGGCTTTTATATATATAGATAAGGAATTGAGACTATTAACACTACCTCTATCTCTCTCTTCTCAAAGTTTTGTTAGAGGCTTATATCATCTTATAAGTAGTTCTTCTGCTTATTTTATAACCTTAAATTATAGAGAAAGTACTTTCTTGATCATTCAACTTTAAACAGTATCTCTCAAACCTTTATAATAAAAAAAAAAAGATGTACACTCTTATACTTTCATACCCTCTCTTCCCTTTCTATCTCATAACTCATACATTGTGAAGGTTTATAACATTTCATTTCTGTTTTGGAACTATAATTAAGTCGTCTATGCTCTGTATATAAGTTGAGTCAAAAAACTAAATCCAATAAAGGACACTTAAAATACTATAATTATGTACTATTAAAACACTATTATTTTCTGCAGAATCAAGAAATATAGTTGGACTTGTAAAGAAGGAAATCAAACCCTTTTTCTAAATATATGTAGCTCAAAAACAAATATTTTGAAAACAAAGTTTGAATATGAAATCATTCATTACCCTCCATGTGCTATTCTGAACCATACTACATGTAATTTGTTTTATATAGGCCATGACTTTGCTATAGAGCTTTTTAGTTTTCATGGAGTTTCAAGGAACACAATTATTTCTGAGAGCTTCAATCTATAGGACATTTGCACTCTAGCTTAAAGAATGACTTCTTTTTTTAAAAAAACTACAGAGAAGAAGGGAAAGGGAGAGATAGAAACATCAACAATGAGAGAGAATCATTGATTGGCTGCCTCCTGCACAGCCCCTACTGGGGATAGAGCCCCCAACCCAGGCATGTGCCCTTGACTGGAATTGAACCTGGGACCCTTCAGTCCAAAGGCCAATGCTCTATCCACTGAGCCAAACCAGCTGGGGCTGAAGAATGAATTCTTAAATGGCTCTTACATAATAAAACAGATTGAACTCAGCCATTTGTTTTGTGTCTGATGGGATTATAAAGAGGAGACGTTATTTATTTTTGCACCTAGTGGATATATATATATATATATATATATATATATATATATATTATTAATGTTGCTTTTTAAAATTCTTTATTGTTTAAAGTATTACATATGTCTCCTTTTCCCCTCATTGACCTCTCCCCAGCCATTCCCAACACGCAGCACATGGTCTCACCCCTCTACTATCTGTGTTCATGGGTTATGCTTACTAGTATATGCATGCATACAAGTCCTTTGGTTGCTCTCTTACTACCCCCCCGCCCACACACACACACACACCCGCCTTCCCTCTGAGGTTGGACAGTCTGTTCAATGCTTCTATGTCTCTGGATCTATTTTTGTTCATCAGTTTTATGTTGTTCATTATTAGTGGTGAAAATATTAAGTTCTGTGACTGTGAGGAGGGAACAAAGTCAGCCATTTCATTGCTGTTGTCTCTTTAAAGTTACCTTTTCTACGAGCCCTTCTCCTGTCATTTAAAAACAATTTTTAAATAAATATTTCAAATTACATTATAAGAGGCCATTTATTTAGTAAATGACATAGAAGTTGAAATGAATTATTTTCATTTCTTCTTTCTGGCCTGCCCTGTACTTGATCACATCTACAATGAGCTACTTGTGGGCTTGGTTTGTCCTTTTGAGACCATTGCTATACTTTCCTTTAGGATCATAGAACGCACATCCCCTAACCTAGGTATCTACACCAGCAAGGAGAATAAAACCATGATCATTTTGTCTTTTTCTTATATGTACACTCGTAGATCACCTGGACTACTGGGGCCAGATTCCTGCTGTCACAGTGAGTAATGACACGATCTCCTTTCAAAGTGTATGAGAATAAATGAGAGATGATTGGGAATAAAGAGTCAAGATGGTCTAAAAAAAAAATAAAGTGAGAATACCATCTCCAAATGTCCTTATGATCTCTATGTCTACAATAAAATAAAACAAGATGACAGCTGTAGGGGTGGGGGAATTGAGCAAAAAAGAAAAGAGAGAAAACTCATGGACATAGACAACAGTGTGGTCATTGCCTGGGGAAGGGGGAAGAAGGGAGGAGGAGGAGCCTATAGGGGCAATAAATGTAATGGGCGGAGACTAGACTTAGAGTGGAGAACACACAACATAGTGTACAGATGATGTGTTGTAGAATTGTGCACCTGAAACCTGTATAATTTTGTCAGCCAGTGTCACCCCAATACATTCAATAAAAAAGGGGGAAAATAAATAAAATAAATTTTAAAAAAAACCACAAGGGATATTCTAGAGAAATTAATATTTTAAAGCACAGAAAAAGAGCCCTCTTCTTTTCTACTAAAGCCTTGAGATACCTAAATTCGTGTTCCTCAGTCCTTAGTATGATTCAGAATTCCTTGGAGATGCTTGTTAAAAATACTACTCTCTGAACCTCACCCTGGAAGTATCTCGGAACAGGTAGAACTGGCTCTCCTCACTTCAAGTCCCGAGAGCTTCCAGAAAAATTTTTGTGATTTTTGGATGGAATCATCCATCAGTTAAAAACCTGAGTATCTGTATTGCGAAACAACAGCTAAATTCTACTGCCAAATAGTTGCCACCCACCCCACCCTCAGAAGGTATTGCCATATTCTCAAGGCCTTGCACTATTTATCTTTCTTTGCGTATCTATTAGTAACTCAGACAGCTAACTGTTATTGACTAAGTTGGATGAGATAGCACAGTACAATTTCCTTTTGGGAGTTTTCTCAACATACCCTTCTCCAATAAATGGTTGGAACACAAATCTTACACCAGAGGAAATTGACGTCCTAACAATGGATGTTATTGTGTACGTATACACTCTAAACGATGCATACACTCTTACATATATATACACATATGTGCGCCAGACTTTTTACTTTAGACATAAGAAGTCTTAATGAGGTGGCAATGTCACAGCTTTCCTTCTGATACATGACTAGCCAGGAAATCTAGCCATGAGAGAAACTATGTTCATTAAGTCCTATCCTTCCTGTGGTGTTTTAATGTCCTCCCTGGACAATGGAAAAATATCCTCAGGTGAGGATTAAACAAACAAACAAACAAAAAGATCTGTTGGTAACAAACTGTTTCTGTTTGTCAGATCACATCTTTATTTCATCTTGATTCTTGATAGTTTCAATGCAAATACAATCCTAGATTAATAGTTGTTTCACCACATTAAAGATAGCATTCCACTATTTCCTGGCTTCCATTGCCACGATTGAGAAATTACTTTTAAGTCAAATTTCTATTTATTAATAAGTAACCTGCCTTTTGTTCCTGGCTGCTTTTTAAAGCACTTTTAATTGTGAAAGAATTACAAATTTACAGGAAGATGCAAAAATAGTACAGAAAGGCCCTTTATACCTTCCCCCAGTTTTCCCCAATGGTTACAGCTTACATAACTATAGTACAATATCAAAAGGAGGAAATTGATTGCCACAATAGGTTCAACTAACATCCATCTTCTCATATAGGTACAATAAGAATAAAAGAAAGAAGAAAATAAAAAAATAAAAGATATATTTTTTCCCTGTGATGAAAACTTTTAGGATTTATGAAGTGCAAGAATTTAGTGTTTCTTAGTATAGTTACAGAGTTGTGCATCTACCAGCATTATCAATGTCCAGAACATTGTCATCACCTCAGAAAGAAACTCCATACCATCAGCAGTCACTCTACTTTCCCCTTTCCTCCCAATTCCTGGGAACCACTAATCTACTTTCTGTCTCTACGGATTTGCCTGTTATGGGCATTTCATATGAATGGAATCCTTCAACATGTGGCCTTTTGTGTCTGACTTTTTTTCACTTAGCATAATTTTTTTCAAGGTTCATTCATGTTGTATCAGTACTTCATTCCATTTTATTGTGAAATAATATTTCATTGTACGTACCATATTCCACACCACCTTTTGTTAACCATTCACCAGTTGATAGACATTTGAGCAGTTTCCACTTTTTGGCTATTATGAATAATCCTGCTATGAAAATTCATGTACAAATTTTTGTGTGGACATATGTTTTCAATTCTCTTGGTTATATACCTAGGAATAGAGTTACTGGGTTATGTGGTAAGTCTTGTTTAATAATCTAAGGAACTACTGGACTGTTTTCCAAAGTAGCTGGATAATTTTATATTCCCACCAGCAATGCATGAGAGTTCCAATTTTCCTACATCCTTGCCAGCACCTTTTATTTCCATCTTTTTTATTATGGCCATCCTAATGGGTGTGGAGTGGTAGTATCTCCTTATGGTTTTGATTAAAAATTTCCTAATGACTAATGAGATTGAGAATCTTTATATGTGCTAGTTGGTACGTGTCTTCTTTTGGAAAAATGTCTAGTCAAATGCTTTGTCCTTTTTTTAAAAAATGGGTTATTTGTCTTTATTGTTGAGTTGTAAGAGATTTTTATATTTTCAAATATAAGTCCCTTATCAGATATACAATTTACAAATATATTTCCCATTCTGTGTGTTCTCTTTTCACTTTCTTAAGGGTGTCTGTTGAAGAATGAATTTCTTAGTTTTGGTGAAGTCCAATTTATCTCCTTTTTTCAGTTGTTGCTTATGCTTTTCACATCATATCTAAGAAACTATTGCCTAACCCAGGGTCACAAAAACTTGCTCCTATGTTTTCTTATAAGAGTTTTATAGTTTTAACTCTTACATTTAGGTATTAGATCCATTCTGAGTTAATTTGTGTATATGGTATGAAATAAAAGTCCAAATTCATTCTTTTACATGTAATATACAGTTGGCCCAGAACAAATTTCTGAAAAGATTATTCTTTCTTCCACTGAACTGTCTTAGTGTCTCTTATAGACTAAATGTTTGTGTTGCCCCCCACGCCTAAATTCATATGTTGAAATTCTAACCTCCAATGTGAGGTTAGAGACTCCAGAGAGCTTTTGAATCTGTAGGTTGCTTTGGGTAGTGTGAAGATAGGTCTTGAATTTTAGCTTTCTGTTCATTGTGTCCTGAAGTGGCACCCAATGAAAGCTCAAGGTCACCAGGGCTAGGCAGGTGCCCTCAAGAGGAAAGCCAACCCCAGGGCTATCTTTCCCTCTTGGATTTCAACTTTCATTTTACTTTTGGCTTGTGAGGCTTTTAAAAAAATCATTTTTAAAAATTGATTTGAGAAAGAGAGAAACATCAATTTGCTGTTCCACACATTCATGCATTCATTGGTTGACTCTAATCTGTGCCCTGACTAGGGATCGAACCTGCAACCTTGGCGTGTGAAGAGGACACTCTAACCAATTGAACTACTGAGCCAGGGCTTGTGAGGCTTTTTTACTGCAAGTTCTGTGATGCATTTATAAATACAGTGGGGCCTTGACTTACGAGTGTCCCGACTAACGAGTTTTTCGAGATACGAGCAGTCTCTCTGCCAATTTTTTGCTTTGAGTTGCGAGCTAAAATTCAGATTACGAGCCAGCTTCAGATACCCCACCGCTAGTTGGCGCAGCGAACATCACAGTGAATGCCACAACATCAGCCCAGAATCACGTATCTCACTCGGTCACTTCTTTATTTGACATACGAGTAATCTGAGTTACTAGCTCCGTCACAGAGCGAATTAAACTCGTAAGTCAAGGCCCCACTGTACATGTATTTTAAATTTGTATTCAGCAGGTTTAGTTTGTTTCTTTAGGAGAGTTATTTAAGGTATGTAGTAAATCATACTGCTCATTTTGCCCATTCGTTCTCAGAAGCACAGCAACTTCTACAATTCAGAGAAAAGAACATATTAAAAAGTTGCTACTTTTGACTACTTTCTTGATGCATCTCACAATCTGAACAGATATGTCTTTAAGAGGAAGTGCTTGTGATTCTCACCCTTAGTTCCTCCACTTTTTTGTCCACCCAGTCTCCCTGACATCAAGGTCTCAGGTCAGCAAGACAGAGTTCCAAAAGCAGGGAGCAGCAGGAAGAACCAATACGTAAGAGTAAGTAACAGGAACAGAGTGGCATGCGAAAAGTCAGAAGCAGGAGGCTAGCCAGATAAGACAGAGGAGTGAAAGGTGAGCATCAGGGACTGTGGCTGCGTAGAGTGCCACAGGATGGCCGTCCAGTGCTTGAGGTCAGTTTCATGTCCCCACTTCTTTAAGCTGTGCCTCTGTATCTTTCACATTGCGTCATGAGAACCGCCACTTTGAATGTTGCCAGCAGAGCCATACCTCCCATGGCTAACACTGTCCTCCATTAATGCAGCCAGTCAGAGCTGCTTCAGCTTTGCCCTGTTGACTCATTTTGAGTCATCATCTTAAACGTCACCATTCTCCTCCATACCTAATACTAATTCATATCTCCCCCCTTTCTTATCTTACTGGATGCGTGTGGGGGTTTTTAAATCTGAGTGCATGAACACACATTTATCACTTTACTTTGTTAGTTTCATCTGGCCATTCTAGCCCACAAGAACTTTTAGTCCTGATTCTGTCCACATTAGAATTTACTGGTTTTTCTTGTCGTCTGACAACTTGATGAGTACTTCACTATCTATTCATCCAAATCACAGATAAAATATTTAGCTAGATCAGGCTTACCTCTTGAAATGTGCTTCCACGCTGATGTTGATGCATTACCCAATACCCTATGGGTATGATTGTTCAACCAGTTATTAATGAACCTTGTTGTACTTGTACCAAGAACAAATCTGCATGGATGTCATGTATGTTCTTGTCGGTAGCCTTGTTACAAGTGCATGTTTTGTTGACCCACCAGTATAGCAACCTTCTCAAAAGAGTGAATCCAAGACCAGTTCAACAAGACTTGTTCTCAGTACAACCATTTTAAAGCCTAGCAATCTCTGCAGCCTTTTTCAAGTGACTCACCAACATCCTTTTATTAACCCTAGAAAATGACCCAAGAGTGCCATGAAACTCACCAGTTTGGCGCTTATGGACCATTCCTTCTTTCCTCTTTTGAAGATAAAAAATATTTAATCTATTGAAATCATGTAGCCTACCTGGTTGAGCTCTTAAATACTACATTAGGTAGGCAGCTGTAAAAGGAGGCCTAAAATACAGGGTCTTAAGCAAATTAAGTCTATTTCTCTCTCAAATAAAAACTGGGTAACCACATCTGGTTGTTACGACAGCTTTATAATAACCAGGAACTCCATGTCCTTCTCTCCTGTTGCTCTGGCATTCTTAATGGGCTGCTTCTATCTGACATTTAAGATGGCTTCTCTCACTTCTTCACTGGAGCTAGTGGAAAGACAGAAAAGGGAGAGCATGTTCTTTTTTTAAAAGATTTTTTATTATTGATTTTGAGAGAAAGGGGAAGAGAGAGGGAGAGAGAGAGAGAAACCATTGATGTGAAACATCAATCTGCTGCCTCCTGCACGCCCCTTACCAGGGATCAAGCCCACAACCCGGGCATGTGCCCTTACCAGGAATCGAACCAACAACCTTTGGGTACACATGATGGTGCCCAACCAACTGAGCCACACTGGCCAAAGCATGTTCTTTTGTTTAATGTGAACAACCCAGAAAGTTCAGACATCACTTTGGCTTTTATTTCATTGGTCATGACTTAATCACATTGCCACATCTAGCTGAAAGGGAGGCTGGGAAATAACCATCTTCATTTTGGGTAACCAAGGACCTAGAGTGACCAACTCATCCTGGTTTACCCAGGTCTTTTCCAGTAGCAGTACTGAAAGCCCTGCATCCTGGGCAAACAGGGAGGTTGGTTTCCCTATATCTAGCTAAGATTTGGAAGTTCTAAAGAAAAAAAGAGGGAAATGGTTATTGGTAGACCACTAGGTCATTTCCTCACTTTCCATTTTGTCTTATGGATCCGCTATTTCTTCCTATATGTGAGACCACCTTTCCTCCTTTGTGCCTGAAGAGTTTTCTCCTTGAAATAGAGGACTAAAGCAAAGTAGGTGTTACAGAATCTGCATTGTCCTTATTATCAGTCAACACTGTATCTATTATCCACTCTTCCTTCTCTTGCCTCTGAACATCTATTTGTCTCTTTTGCTGATCTTGGATTTTTTTTTTAAGGTCACTCAGAAAAGAATATATGAAAATGGCTCTGAAGCACATGAATAAGTGCTTAACATCACTAGTAATCAGAAAAATGAATCCCTCAATGACATTCCTATACATCCACTAGAATAATTGAACTCTAAAAGACTGATAATAGCAAGTATGGGTGAGAATGTGGTGCAACTGCCACCTCCCATACACTGCTGTTGAGAATATAAATGGTACACTACTTTGGAAGACAGTTTGACAGTATCTTTAAAAGTTAAACACACCTACAATATGACCCAGCCATTACCCTCTTAGGAATTTGCCCAAGAAAAATGAAAGCTTATATTTCTACAAAGACTTGGTCATGAATACTCATAGCAGATTTATTTGCAATACCCATAAGCCTGTAAACAAACCAAATGTCCCTCAACATGTGAATGGATAAACAAATTGTGCTATATCCATACCATAGGATACTCCTCATCAATACAAAGCAACAAACCATTGATTTACAAAACAACATAGATTAATTTTAAAATATTACATTGAGTAAAAGAAGCCAAACCCCTCCCCCCCCCCCAAAAAAAAGAGTATACAATCCCATGTTGCCCCATGATGCCATTTACAATTCTGCAAAATGTAAACTAACATATACTGACAGAAACAGATCAGAGGTCACCTGGGGACAGGGGAAGAAGGAGAGCTGGATTATAAAAGGACACAGGACATTTTTAAGGATGATAGAAATAAATGGTCAGTACCTGGACTTGATGGTGCTTAATTTTACACATTAAATATGTCTAGGTTACACCTAAGCAAAGTAGTTTTAAGAAAGTGAACTGTTTTGGGCAAAACTAAGATATAGTGTTAGAAATCAAGATAGTAGCCTTGGCCAGGGGTGGGGTTCGGGGTATGCAATGATTAAAAGGAGCCATGACGTTTTTGGAGATGCTGGCTGTGTCCTGTTTTTTTGATCTGGGTGCTTATTATATAGGTGTGTTCCTTTTGTGAAAATGAGTTGAGCAATAGAATTGTGATTGTTGTGCTCTGGAGTATGTATGCTGTAGTTAAAGAGTGTTTACCAAGAAAAAAATCAAGCCCCTTTTGGGCTCTATTCTTCTTGATGTGTTCTTTCACATCTGTCTAACTGTGCAAAGTCACCCCTGGTTCTGCTCCCTTCTTTCCCTCTTCTGTGTGTGTTCTCAAAAAGACTGTGCTTTCAGAGAATAGCAGCTTTCTCCTAGGTATGTCCTTATTTAGTCACTGGAACAATTTGAGGTGGTTAAAATCGAAAAGCCATTTGAGATTGTAGACTCTAAGCTCCTTGAGAGCATGTGTTGGATTCCAACATCTAGACCAGTTTCTAACACATTTTATGTGCTTGATAAATATACTCACTTCATGACGGTCACTGCACATTTTCTTGATATGTTACCTGATATATGTTTCTTTTGAATAAAGCAAGCTCTTCCATCATATTCTGTTTTTAAATTTTATCATACCACCCTGGCTGGGTAGCTCAGTTGGTTGGAGTGTCATCCGATACACCAAGGTTCAAGGGTTCAATCCCCAGTCAGGCCACATACAAGAATCAACCAACGAATGTATAAATAAGTGGAACAACAAATTGATGATTCTCTCTCTCTTTCTCTTTCTAAAAATCAAATAAATAAAAAGGTAAAATATATTTTATCATATCTGTCTTATTTTATTAAAACTGTACATTTCCCTTATTGGTTTTTCCCTGACTGTTAGGGAAACTGAGGCTGTAATAATTTTGTTTCTCAACTACTTTCCTCATGAGAATCATTGGGAACCTCCCGCCCTCTTATTTTTCTTTCTATGCCATATTTGCTTTTTTCTCTCCATCCTCATCCATATTTTGTCTAAAAATCTCTAAGGTACTGTTTAAACTTTTCTCACAAGTGTCTAGGTTACTTTATTGTTTAACATTAAGATTTATTCTACACAGTAGACTTTTGAATCACTTTAGTTTTCATCTTTGTAAATCTCTTTATTTAAAAAAACACAACAAAAAATAGACTTTATTTTATTTTATTTTTCAATGTAGATTGAGTAATATATTTATACCAGGCATGTCAAAGGCAGTCACAGGGTATAAAATAACTACATACAAATGAAAGGATACCAAATCAGATTATACAGATGAATAGGCTCAAAGTTAGGAACTTGGCACAGAGCATCATTATTCACTGTAAAAGCTACAGAGCGAATGCTGAATGTTCAAATCCAAATGATGGCACTTCCCCTTAAAGTAGCCTGTCCACATGACGTCATCATTTTAAGCACAGCAAAACACATTTAAGTTACAAAAGGTGTTTGGAGTGTCCAACCCAAAGCCATCCCCTCCACCATCCCCCACAGCACAATTCCAACGGAGGCCATCATCCCTCAAGAGAAAGACCACAAGACGTCAAGCCGACTTCCCTCCTGAGAAAAACGACACCAGCTTTTTTTTTTTTTTTAATATGTTTTATTGATTTTTTACGGAGAGGAATAGAGAGTTAGAAACATCGATCAGTAGCCTTCTGCACACTCCCCACTGGGGATGTGCCCGCAACCAAGGTACATGCCCCTGGCCGGAATCGAACCCGGGACCCTTGAGTCCGCAGGGCAACGCTCCATCCACTGAGCCAAACCAGTTAGGGCGACACCGGCTTTTTAAATGAGCATTTGGACAACAAAAAGTTGTTCTCAAAATGGAACGAGCATAGAACAAGGTCCCTGCCAGCAAGCGAGAACCGGTAATGGGTCTGACTCTTCATCCAGCGCCATCAGAATCCTGCCGTCTGTCCGTACAGCCACCCTGACCCGGGTCACGCACCCTGTCGTGGTCCCGGGGAGGGGGAGGCCCGCCCTGGAGGACAGGGGCCGGGCTCACTCCCATCCCCATGGCTGGAGGTAGGGCTCTCCTCCTCCTCCTCGCCTAACCCAGCGAGGCCGAGGATGACGACTGCAAGGTCTCCCGTCCAGCCGGCACCGACCACCGCGCGGGGAGCAGGGCCTGCGCGGGGCCCGGGGTGCCCACTGCCCGCTGCGGGCCCCGGGCATAAAGGGCAGGAGGCGCCGGCTCCCTGCCGCGGCCCCGGGAGGGGAGAGACCTCACCTGGCCCAGCCCGCGCCACGCTCTCGCTCTCGGGTTGGCTCCGCTGAGGACAGCGGGGAGGGAGCCGGGCCGGGCAGAGCAGAAGCGCTCCGCTCAGGGCGTGCTTGCCGCACTCGGGGTTCCTCACAGCCGGCCGGACCCCGAGCTGCCCGGAGCCGCCATCTTCCTCCACTCAAACCAAAAATACACTTTATTTTAAAAATTCTCCTGAGAAGCTCAACTAATCTCTGTTCTGCCCTATCTTTGCGGGATCCACTTCCTCTCTAGTTAGGAAGTTCTCATTCTGGCCCTTTATGTTAAGGTCCAGAATGATCAATGCCCCCGTGCCATCTGTTTTAAAACCAGTCCCCAACTTTATTTCTTTCCCAGAGTCCCATAGACAGCTTGCAAGAAGCAGCAACAATGCCATGTATACTCCTTAGGGCTTCTGTCTCCTGCCTAATAATTTACAAACAGTAAAAAATGTTTCTGTTCTCTTTTAAGCAGGGCCACTTGTCTTCCTGTAAGTCAGCACCTGGGGACATCTGTGAGTGGGTTTGAGATAATGTTCACTCAACTCTGCCATATAAGAAGGCAGCACAGGCCATTGATCATGCCTGGATCCACTAATTCAGTCTGTCTGTCTGTCTGTCTATCTATCTACCTACCTACCTACCTACCTACCTACCTACCTACCTATCCCATCCATCCATCCATCCATCCATCCATCCATCCATCCATCCATCCATCCATGTTTCTATTCCAGAAGGTTGTATAGATTCTCATTCAGTTGTATTTCTCCAATACTACACTGGTTCTTCACTTTTTCTTCTCTGCTACTTTTTTGTTCTAGTCAACAACATTTTGATTCAAGGTTTATTTCTATTCACCTCCTCAGAATTTTTCATTTCCTACTTTCTTTTCTTTCTGGAGTGTATATTATTTCTTCCAATGGGTCTAGGAATTTTACCTCATCTGTCAAGTGGCATCAGAATACTATTAAATCATTCTTTAATAGTGGGCAGGGAAAATATGAATTTGGAAACATGAGTATGCCTATTAAGAAAGGAATCAACCTCTGATGGAGGGGAAATGAGGAAGCGATCTCATGACTCTGTTTATTCAGGTGCAGTAAAAAAAAAAAAAAAATGCCTCAGCTCCAGAGTATGTCCAATATTTGTGAGTTAGCTCATTTCAAAGCTGGCCCAGGTGGATTAGGATCAAAGGTCCATGCAGACGGTATTCTGCTGTACTCTGCGTTTCCTTCCGACGTCATTCACACTTCGCTTATTGTCACTCAAGGTCCAAGGAGATAAGCGCTCTCTCAGAAGCATTACAGAGCTGGTCTTTGTCTTTTAAAATGAACCACTGAGTCCTAGCTGGTTTTGCCCCGTGGGTAGAGCGCTGGCCTGTGGACTGGAGGGTCCCGGGTTCAATTCCAGTCAAGGGCACATGCCGGGGTTGTGGGCTCGATCCCCAGTGGAGGGCATGCAGGAGGCAGCTGATCAATGATTCTCTCTCATTATTGATGTTTCTATCTCTCTCCCCCTCCTCTCTGAAATCAAATATATATATATATATAAAATAAAATGAACCACTAATCCTCATGTATGTATATACCTCTAGGTTTGTGAACAATAGCTTAGATACCTTCACAAAGCCAAAGACATATTGTGTAGAAGACAGTGCAATGGCTGCTTTGCTTGGGTTCTGACACTGTGGGCCACAGCCTCTGGCGTGTGCATGCGTGTGAGAGAATGAGAGCCCTGTGCAGGCAGAAACTGAGACATGGCCCTAGCCAGTTTGGCTCAGTGGATAGAGTGCCAGCCTGCAGACTGAAAGGTCCTGGGTTCAATTCCAGTCAAGGGCACATGCCCAGGTTGCAGGCTCATCCCCAGTAGGAGGCGTGCAGTAGGCAGTCGATCAATGATTCGCTCTCATCATTGATGTTTCTCTCTCTCCCTCCCTCTCCCTTCCTCTCTGAAGTCAATAAAAATATATTTAAAAAAGAAAGAAAGAAGGAAGGAAGGAAGGAAAGAAAGAAAGAAAGAAAGAAAGGAAGGAAGGAAGGAAGGAAGGAAGGAAGGAAGGAAGGAAGGAAGGAAGAAAGAAAGAAAGAAAGAAAGAAAGAAAGAAAGAAAGAAAGAAAGAAAGAAAGAAAGAAAGAAAGAAAGAAAGAAAGAAAGAAAGAAAGGATGGAAGGAAGAAAGAAGAAAGAAACCAAAACATGAATGGAGAGAATGCATTGTTACTGTCTCTTAGGTCTGCTCTACTTGCCTTGTCATGGCTTATTGACCTTAGCCAAGACTTCCTTGCTTAACCTTCTATTGTCTGGGTTTCTGTCATGAGTGCCCAAAAGGCCTGGAGCAGCTTGTGTGCCCCTTCTCCCAGTGGGTTCCCAGTCACTGACAGCCCTTGTTAGTAATGGGACTCCTGGGAAGGTGGGTTCAGATCTGGGGCCTCCAAACCTGCAGGCCTGAATTTGGCAGCTCAGACAGAAGGGAGGAGAGGAAAGTAGGCGGCTCACCAAACAGTTCAGACACAGAAATAGTGGCTGCTTCTCCAGCCTCCCGGCCAAGGTCAACTTGGTAAACAAAGCAGTCAGCAGCTATAAAAAGCAAAGTGAGAGCAGTTCACAAGCTTTAAGCAGATCCCTACATGAAGGAGGGTTGTGGTGACAAACCCAGCTGAAAAATGTATTCATCTCATACCTGCACCTTTGTAGCCTTTGACCAACATCTTCCCATTTTCTCCATGAAATTCTTACTAATTTTTGAGCAAGGGCCTCTGCAGATTTCACCCTGGGTCCCACAAATGATGTAGCTGGTCTTGTGAAGGCTCAGATGTAGCGATTTGGGGTGCAGTGGTGCCTGGAAGTGAAGCACAGGCCTGGCAATAGGGAAAGTAAGTGACCAGCATAGGCTGAGCTGTAGGCCCTTTCCCCTCTGCCCTGCCCTGTCTCCACAACACAAGTAACCTCACATTTAATACCGCTCCATGCCCCAGTTTTGTTTTGTTTTTAATACATTTTTATTGATTTCAAAAAGGAAGGGGGAGAGAGAGAGAGAGAGAGAGAGAGAGAGAGAGAGAGAGAGAGAGAGAAGCATCAATTGATCGGCTGCCTACTGGAGACTGAGCCTGCAACCAGGCATGTGACCTGACTGGGAATGGAACTGTGACCTCCTGGTTCATAGGTCGACCCTCAACCACTGAGCCATGCCAGCCTGGCCATACCCCAGTTTTTATACTAACTTTTCCCAACTTTTATCACTTTATTTGGGTTGAAGAAATTCCTACCCTCTACCATTCACTCCACCATGTTCTTTGATTCCAATAATCCTGTTATTGCATGTCCCCCCTTCCAACGCCATTCTTTTCGTATGGGTTGGGTTTGTCACCACTCCTCTCCTTCATGCTTATTGATGGAGTCACTTCTGGACAACCTGAATGGTTCAAAGAAAAGGGGTCTAGAAATTTCTAGAAAATGTTGAAAGTAACCCACAGAAAGGCCAACGGCACTCTATAATAAAGCCCATCTTTCCAGGACTCTGAAGTTTTAGTTAGCTCTTAAATAGAAATAGTCCCTTCCAGTCAAGGAAGGTCTCATGAAAGTCAGATTGCAAAACAAATAGGAGGGGAGGAAAGGAACCCAGAGAAAACAGAGACAATAAAGGAAACTGTAGAAGCTTAAACAAAAATAACATTCTCAAAAAGTTAGAAGAGGACATCTCACTCTGAAATAAAAACAGGAGTCTATAAAAAAGGAATAATCAGGGAACAAGAAAGGGCATTTATAAATTTAAAATATGGTATAACTATAATATAAAAATGTAATAGACTGCATAGAAGATAAAATTGAAAAAATCTCCAAGAAGGTAAATTAAAAAGATGGAAATCAGAAATGTAGGAGAAATAATATGAGAAAAATAGAGGATCAACATAAGAATCCAAGATCTTCTAATAAAAATTCTAGGTGGCTCAATTGGTTGGAGCACCATCTGATACACCAAAAGGTTGTGGATTCGATTTCCAGTCAGGGCACATACCTAGGTTGCAGGTTCGATCCCTGGAGGTGTGCATGGGAGGCAACCAATCAATGTTTCTCTTTCAGATTGATGGTTCTCTCTCTCTCTTTCCCCCTTCCTCTCTTTCTAAAATCAATAAAAAACATATCCTTAGATGAAGACTTAAAAAAATGTAGTGGTTGAAAAAAAAAAATATATATATATATAATAAAAGGGTACTATGCTAATTAGACCAGACATCATTCTGGACATCCTTCCGGACAAAGCTGGGGCCGCAGCGAAGCCTGGGTCCTGGGGCCTGCCGGTGGCTGAAGGGAAGCCCAGGTTCTGGGTTCCAGAGGGATGCCAGTGCCGGCAGTAGGGGGAAGGAAGCCTACTCTTGCATGAATTTCGTGCATCGGGCCTCTAGTATACTAGTATATATATATTTTCATGTTTTTCCTCCCACCCTTTACGTTATTTTGTCACATGTTTTGTTTTACATATACTTTAAACATATAATAAATACATTACTACTATTTTGCTTTATTTGTGTAGATCCAAGTTTCTGTCTGTTGTATTTGCTTGGCTTGAAGAACTACCTTTAATGTGTCTTGTAGAGTAGTTCTGCTGGCAATGAATTTCTGCAGTGCATGTTATCTGAGAAAGTATTTCTTTCTTTTCTTTTTCTCCCACTTCTAATAAAGATATTCTTGCTGAGTATAGGATTCTGGGTTGAAAGCTTTCTCTTTCAGCACTTTAAAGCTGTCACTCCATTATCTTATGAGAAATCTGCTTTAAAACTTATTTTTGTTCTTCTGTATGTAATGTTGACTTTAAGATTTCCTCTTTCTTTTGTTTGAATATGCTATGCCCCTCTCTCTCTCTCTCTCTCTCTCTCTCTCTCTCTCTCTCTCTCTCTCTGTTTGTTTTGGTATGTATCTAGCTTGGTGTTTTCTGAGTTTCTTAGATCCGTGAGCTAGCGTTAGTGCGGGGGTTGGAAGTAACATACATAGACATTGGACTGGGTTTGAGGTGAACTGTGACTATAGTTACCTTCGGTGTACCAAAGCTTCAATTTCCAGTAAGGACACTTTGTGTTTAGGATGAGGGTTGGTTTATCAGAGCAATATCTGTTCAATCCTGAGCTTTAGGTCAGTTGACCATTTCATTTCTCTCCTATTCCTCTCCTAATATTCTGCTACTTATTATTTAAAACCTTTACTGTGGTAGTGGGGGGCATTGAGCCTCAGATTTAGGCATGCACCATGTCTCTGGTATAGGGGTGAGGTGAAGAGCTTTCCCAGTTTTCCACCTGGCCTTTTCCAGCTGCAGTTGTGGGCTCTGCACAATCCTGTCCCTCCCCAGGCAGGGATTTCTTTCCCAGCGGTAGTGGGTTTTCACAATGCCCTAAGGAAGCAGTGCTTGTTGTCTTCATCCCCTTCCCCCACTACACACACACACACACACACACACACACACACACACACACACACACACATTAAGGCTTCTATTTCATCTGAGAGATTGAGGGGGAAAAGATCTAGGCCAAATGTCTTGCCTCTCTCACAAGGGCTGCTATAGCAGACAGAGTTGTGATATGTACTATAGATTAGATAAAGGTATTGTGCTAATATTAAATATCCTGAACTCGATAGCTACAGTAATTATATAAGAAAATAACCCTATTCTTAGGAAATCAACACCAAAAAATTAACGGGTAAAGGGGCAAGAGGCATGTGGCCTACTCTCAAATGATTCAGAATAGAAATAGCTAGATAGAGAATAACAAAACAAATGTCACCAAATGTTAAGAGTACAAAAGAGTTTTCTGCATCATATAATTGCAACGTTTCTGAAAAACTGAAGCTATGTCAGAATAAAACATTTGTTCCATCCAGGATGTAGAGGGCTGGAAGGAGCATCACTCTTGTTCTTAAAACAAGAAGAGGCTAACTAACTTCAAAGTCAAAGCTTTTCTGAAGCCAATTGGAGAGCCCAAGTTGCACAGTAACCAAATAGGAGAGACAAGCACCTGCAGGGAGAGGGCCACTCCCTTGCCTGGGGTGGGTGGACCGAGTACACACCTGGAAGAAGAATTCAGCTGAAGTAGTTGATGTATTGGTGAGTTGATGGGACAGTGTTGAAACTTGCTATCATTCAGGTGATTCTTTCAGCCAAGGTCCCAATTAAACTACAAAGAATCTAGAATTCTGGCTAGAATCAGCAGGCACATCACTCCACTAAAGGGACAAAAGGAGAGCTTAATTGTCAGAACCTGGCTGTGAGGAGAGAGCTCCAGGCAGGAACTGAGACTTTCTGTCAGGAGGTACATAGGGAGGAGAAAAAATACCTGGAATTCACACTCTTCCTTCCTCATTCTAATCTCTTGCTGGTCCCTCCCCTTTGGCTGAGCTCTGAAAGCCAGGGAGCTGGTTGACTTGGGTTGCCTGGTGAGGGGGGAGGAAAGGGAGCAGGGAGAGAAAGGGGAGGACACACAGCAGGGGGACAGAAGGGACAGGCTGGAGAAAGGAGCCAGCAGAAGCTTTCTATTACACCTACCAAGCTGGCAGGTGGGAACAGCTGAAAAGCACAGGAATTAGGTGGTGTTTTGAGTCTGCTTCTTTTTAGCCATATGCCTTTGGGCAAACTCCTTTTTCTTTCTGACCCTATTTGTGCATTTATAAATGCTAAGAGCAGGATGGTTGTGGGTTTTTAATGAGAAAAAAACATGTATGTAAAGTGACTGGTCCAGACTTAACCTCCAAAAACTGGAAACTTAAGAAAAATCACAGTAACCATTACTCTGAGTATACCTCACCCGGCCAGCATGGCTCAGTGGTTGGGTGTTGACCTATGAATCAGGAGGTCAAGGTTGAGTTCCTGGTCATGGCACATGGCCCAGTCGTGGGCTCCATCCCCAGCATGGGGCATGCATGAGGTCGCCGATCATTGAGTATTTACATGGTCTTACCTTTCAACCCAGTAAATTTCATTTCTAGGAATTTATCTTGAGGAGATAATCATTTTAAGAGTAGATAATGAGGTGGTTTATAAACTTGGCTCTGCAGTCAGAGTTTGAAACTGAAATTCCAGCTCTGTCACTATACAGTGGGGCCTTGACTTACGAGTTTAATTCGTTCCGTGACCGAGCTCGTAACTCAAATTACTCATATGTCAAATCAAAAAGTGAACGAGTGAAACACGTGATGCTGGGCTGATGTTGTGGCGTTCGCTGTGACGTTCGCTGCGCCAACTAGCGGTGGGGTATCTGAAGCTGGCTCGTAACCCGAATTTTAGCTCGCAACTCAAAGCAAAAAATCGGCCGAGAGACGGCTCGTATCTCGAAAAACTCGTTAGTCGGGACACTTGTAAGTCAAGGCCCCACTGTATAATAATATTCATATGACTTTGGGAAGTTACTTAACTTCTCTCAGCCTCCCTTTATCCTTCTATGAAATAGGAATGAAAATGTTCCCTGCTTGATAGTTCTTATGAGAACATATGTGAAAACACTGACCCACATGAATACATAACAAAAAGTATCAGTATTTTATTTACAATAGTAAAAAATAGGGTACAACCTAAATATCTAAAAATAGAAAATGGTACACTTATTAAAATAGTATGCACTCATTAAAAATGTTTTAGGAGACTATCTTCATGACCCAAGGTTTTTAAAAACAGGACACAAAAAGCTCAAACCAGAAAAGAAAAGATGAATATATTGAACTTCATTAAAATTAAGAATGCTCATTCATAAAAAATACACCATTAAGAAAGTGAAACAGCAACTACAGATGGGAGACCTGTGTCCAGGATATAACATCAAGAACTACAAATAAATAAGAAGAAGGTAGACAACCCATAGAAAAATAGTCAAAAGATCCAAATAGACACTTCACAAAAAGGATATCCAAGTTGAAAAGTTGCTCAACATCTTTAGTCACCAGGAAAATGCAAACTAAAACCACAATGGGAAACCACTACATACTCAGGAGAATTATTCAAATGAAAAGATCGACAATACCAAATATTGCTGAGAACGGGAATAACTGGAACTTTCATATGATGCTGGTGGGAGGGTAAATTGATTACCACTTTGCATAATGATTTGGCAATATCTACCAAAGTTAAACATAGATTTATCAGATAATTAAGCAAATCTACTCTTGGATATATACCCAACAGACATGCATGCTTATGTC
Organism: Myotis daubentonii; assembly: GCF_963259705.1. Classification (NCBI taxonomy): domain Eukaryota; kingdom Metazoa; phylum Chordata; class Mammalia; order Chiroptera; family Vespertilionidae; genus Myotis; species Myotis daubentonii. Next base: position 75,685,269 of record NC_081847.1, on the reverse strand, counting down.
TGAAAAGAGGTACAAAAATGCTAGTAGCTTTACTCATAATAGCCCCAAATTAAAAAGCACACACACATATGCCTCTCCATAATAAAAATAAGTGTTGATACAATGAGATACTGGAACACTCAAAAATGTGGATAAATCTCATAGAGCTAATATTTAGTGAAGGAAGTCAGCTATGAAAAAGCACTTGCGATATGGCTCCTCTGAAATCAAGCTCAAGAATAGGCAAAACTGGAGGGGGCAAAAGGGAGCCTTCTGAAGTTTGCAAATATTTATTTATACATCTGGATGGTGGTTATGTGGGTGTATACCTATGCCAAAGCTCATCAATCTGTACCCTTAAGTTTTGTGTACTCACTGAATATAAGAAACACCCCCCAAAAGAAGTATTTTTTAAAGAAGTAAATAAGAAAAAATGATGTTTACAAGGAATTTTAATACCATGCAGAAAAGATTGGTATGATGCCAAGTCAGAATCAAAATACTATATAGAGAATAATTGCAACATTACCTTAAACATGTAAATGAAAGACTGGAAGAAAATACACTGGAAGGTTAATAATGGGTCTTTCTGAGGGTGGGATTATGTGTTTTCTTTATGTTTTTCTGTGTCTTTAAAACTTTCTTCAATGAACATGTATTACCTTTATAATTAGGAAAAATTATCTCAAAATATTAAAATGCCTTTTTAAAATTTGAAAGCCAGAAATTAGAAGGAAAGAATAGCCTGGCAAAACAGCATTTATCCTAAATGTTTACTGTTTCTGTAATTGCCTCATTTTGAGGCTTTAGATAGAAATTAAAACTAGGTCATATATTCAACAACTTTGAATTGGTTAATTTTCTCTCATTCTTTTACATCGTAGGCAGAAATCATAGGAATAAATGGATCTATAGTTAAGTAGTTAAATATATTTGAGACCAAAAGGATTTTATTTTGCATTTTTTATTAGATGTGCTCTTGTTTCATTTTGGTTATTAATGTGTAAAGCTGAATTAAAGAGGCCTTCTTGGCTTTTAAACATTTCAATGGAGTTCCCATCTGTTAATGAAAACTCGTGTCTCCCCCTTACTTTTGAGGGCCTGAGTTCTGAGTACTCATTACTTTGAGGTTAAGTGAAAATTGTGGCTGGAGGACGCACCCTATCTGAGGAATGCCCAGCCTGCCAGGTCCCAGTGGACCCTGCCTGGGGCAATGTACTCATACTTATCTGATTGTCTTACTTCTAACTATGCTCCAATAAATCAGGGCTTATAACAGAGTCTGCCAGACCTGTGGTGGCCATAAAACCCAACTCTAGGCTGGTCTGTCTTGCATTGTTTCTCTGCTAACTATCTCTCCACAGCCACAAACTCAGCCCCCGCCCCCTCCCCCACTAGAGAAAAAGGACTTCCATCACTAAAACTATAGCAAGAAGACATTAAGGAGAGTGGAGGGTTCAGGCAGCAGTCTTGCTGTCCAGCTGCTGTCTTCTAACAGTCTTTGATACATTTAATGAGCAGTTATTGGGCCCTGTTTTTCCAGGCACTGTACCAGATCAGTGTCATCGACTAAAATTCCCAAAATTCATATCCTCCCAAAATTCATATTAAAGTCCTAACTCCCAGTACCTCAGAATATGGCTGTATTTAGAGTAAAAATTACTTTATGGAGGTAATTAAGTTAAAAGAGGTCATTAGTGTGGGCTCTAATCCAATACTACTGGTGTCCTTGGAAGAAAAGGAAGATTTGGATATAAACACCAACAGAGGGAAGATGATGTGAAGACACTGGAAGGAAACAACCATATATACCAACCAAGGAGTGGCCTGGGACAGATCTTTCTTTATGACCCTTCGAAGGAACCAATCCTGCTGACACCTTGACCCTGGGCTTTCAGATTCCAGAACTGTGAGAAAAATAGACATTCATCCATCTTTATTTCTTAGATTTATAGCCATTAAAATTGTTGTGTGCAAGTGTATACAGTTCTATGAGTTTTAACACATGTACAGATTCATATAACCACCGAAACAATCATAATACAAATAGTTCCATCATCCCGGAGAATGTGCTCGGCTGCTCCTTTGTAGTCAAATCTTCCCTTACCCCTAACTTCTTGCAACCACTTCTCTCTTCTCCTGGTAGGTATAAATTTAACAAGGTCCTCATGACCTTTGTCCTCTGGTGTTACACCCTAAATCATCTTCTCCATCTTGGGTGTGGGCATGACCTGTGACTTCTAGCCAACAGAATATGGCCAACGTATACAGTGTCACTTTCTTGGGTAGGTTGTGTTACATAGCAAAGGTCAGTCGACTGATTAGACTATCCTATATAATAAAAGGCCAATATGCAAATTGTCCCCTCAGGAGTTTGACCGGGAGTCCGACCACTCGATATGACATGTGCTGACCACCAGGGGCGATACGGAACAAAGGAAGGCCCCAGCCAGCAGCCAGCAGTCAGGGGAAGGAAGGCCTCGATCGGCCCTGATCACCAGCCAGGCCTAGGGACCCTACCTGTGTATGAATTTCATGCACCAGGCCTCTAGACCTAGCAGATACTCTCCTGCTGGCCTGGAAGAAGCAAACAATTGTGTGAAACTGCCTAGGAAAAGGCCATGTGGCAGAAAACTGGGCAGCCCTCTAGAACCTGAGGCTGGCCTCCAGCCAATAGCCAGTAAGAAGCCAGGCACTCAATCATAGAGCTGCAAATGAATTCTGCCAACAACTTGGATGAGATTCTTCCCTGGTTGAGCCTTCAGATGAGAGCAGCCTGGCTGACACATTGATTGTAGCTTGTGAGATCCTAGCCATGTGTATTGTTTTAAGCTACTAAGTTTGTGGAACTTTATTATGAAGCAATAGAAAACGAATATACCTCCTTATAGTGTTGCCTTTTCCAGATGCCGTATTAATGGACTCGTGCACCATGTAAACTTTTGAGATTGGCTCTTTTCACTTAGCATAATACCTTTGTAAGTAAATTCATATATATCAAAAGCCATTACTCATTCTGGTTTCGATGAAAATGGCATAAGTACCCTTTACCCTGTTCTTCCCATTTTTGACTAAAAATGACAGCCAAAATATCTGAAGGTGCTATTAAGGACTTTAGAGTGGGGGGGGGGGGGGGGGGAAGAGGGATGGTAGCAGGAAGATTGGAGAGGAAAGCCAAAAGTCCAAATAAGATTGATTCATGGGTGAATTTCCCATGTTTCCCCCCCCCCCCCTTACAATGTCCCCCCCAGGGTCTATAATCAAAATGAGACTGAAACCCAGAACTGTGCTCCGGGGGTGGAGAGAAAGAACTCCAAGAGAAACACTCTCTTTCTGGTCTGAGAATGGAAAGGGGAACCACAAACATCGGAAAGAATAGAGGAACTTCTTGTTTTCAGTTATTTCCATTCTCTTCACCTAACCTTCCAGGCAGCCCTATGGCAGTGGTAGTGACAGCAATGTCAGCAGAAGCTGAACAGGCACCTAAAACTCTGAGGGAAGGGAACCCTTCTCTCTGACCAAAGAGACTATGGTCCAAGAGGTATGGAGAATTTGCATTCCTTTTTTTTATCTCTGTCTGTCCTCCACCTGCCTGGCTTTGGAGATAGACACAGCAATATGCCACAGAGTAGGAAACTGCAGCTTCAGCTTTCTAGCCAGCAGGCTAGAACAGGTCCCCAGGGCCAGAAAATGTCACAGTGATCATGGTATAAAGGAAACTCAAAGAGCAATACAATAAAGTTACATGTGAACACCTTGGTTCATTCCTGAGCTACAGATTCATAGATCTGACCCTAGACAGCATAGCAAAAGCTTTGAGGATTAAACTATAGCCCAGATCTCAGGCTGGCCACTGGAAGGTAGGTTCATAAAACATCTGAATAGCACTTTAAAAACTGGAAAAACTACCCTGACTGGGTGGCTCAGTTGATAGGAGCATTGCCTCGTACACCAAAAGGTTTTCATTTTGATTCCTAGTCAGGGCACATACCTAGGTTGTGGGTTCAATCCCTGGTTGGGGCACATATGAGAGGCAACTGATCAATGTTTCTCACATCAATGTTTCTCTCTTCCCCTTCCTCTCTTTCTAAAGTCAATAAAAACATATCCTTGGGTGAAGATAAAAAATTTTTTTAAACCCCCTAAACTGAAAACTGAGCTGACATAAAAGCACAACTCACTGAAGGTAGCCATTGCCTGCTGAAACAAACAAACAAACAAAATCAATACTCTCCCTAGGAATTAAAGAAGACCCAGAGTCTCAAAACAATATTTAAGATGCCCCAAATGAAAAAGCAGGAAAATCTCGACAACTCACAACGATAAAGATAATCAACCCCAAGAGGACACATAGGATTTGTGACCTTCTGCTCAGCCAGGGCCTGGAGGGGATGCTGCGTTCTGGGTGTCTTATGGAAGGAGTTTTCACAAGCTCCTGCCTGACCCATGTGGCCGGTTCCCTGGGGCAGGTTTCTGGTTTGCTCCTGGGGAACTAATGGTCCCACCTGAAACATTTTCCTCCTCAGTAGTCACAGTTCAGCTGCTGTCAGGGCCTCTCTGCATAAGTACAAATTCAACTTGCCTAACCCCTCACTAAATAGGACAGGTACACTCCATGGAGAAAGCTGTCCTAATATATTTGGAATTAACTAAAGTGATGACATTATATCTAAAATTATTCAAAATAGATCAAAATAGTTTAAAAGAGATATGGCTGTTTTAACACATTTAAGGCTCTGGCCAGTGTTGCTCGGTGACTAGAGTGTTGGCTGATACACCAAAGGAGTCATGGGTTTGATTCCCAGTCAAGGGCACACATCTGGGTTGCTGGTTCGATCCCCAGCCTACTCAGGGTGCATGCAGGAGGCCACCAATTGATGTGTCTCTCGCACATCGATGTTTCTCTTTCTCTCTTTCTTTTCTTCTCCCTCCCTTCCTCCCTCCCTTACACTCTCTAAAAATCAGTGGAAAAAATATCCTTAAGTGAAGATTAACAAAAACAAAACAAAAACACATTTAAGGATATAAGACAGGGGTGGGCAAACTTTTTGACTCGAGGGCCACAATGGGTTCTTAAACTGGACTGGAGGGCCAGAACAAAAGCATGGATGGAGTGTTTGTGTGAACTAATATAAATTCAAAGTAAACATCATTACATAAAAGGGTACGGTCTTTTTTTTTTTTTAGTTTTATTCATTTCAAACGGGCTGGATCCGGCCGGCGGGCTGTAGTTTGCCCACGGCTGATATAAGAGAACCTGGAGTGGGAGTTTTGCTCACACTGACAGTGGTAAGTGATGAAGGACAAGGTGTAGAATGCAGCTTTCCTATTAAAAATACAGGGGAGAAGTGACTCTGAACCACCTTAGTAGCAGTGGGTTGCCATGGTAACGCAGGAAAACTAATCTGAATTAGGAGGCAGTCATACAGGTTGGACCTTACCAGAGGAAAAGGAGATCAGTGGGTGAAGGGAAAGGGGGAGAGGAGGGAGGTATAGGGCTGGGAAGGAGAGGAGGTGGGGGGATGGGTCCTCATAAAGGGAGGAGGAAAGGAAGGGAGAGGAGGAGTTCAGGACCCTATCTAGGTAGCAAGAGCTCCCTCCAGGTTTTTCTCTTCTTCATCATCTTTTTTTCTTTTTAATTCTCTCACTAAGACCGGTACTGAACTGGCAGGTGAGGTTGTTCTCTGTGTCTTGGATTCAGTCCTTCACTCACTCAGCCAGTAGTGACTGCTGTGGCAGTCAGGGCTGCTGCCAGGGCCTGGGACAGGAGTGCCCGTCAGCCTCTCAGATTCTCCCCGGAGTCACTGGCAGCCTGGATCTGGGCTGGTATCAGCTAAGTGCTAGCCCCCAGTTCTGGAAGGCTCTCATTCAGAAGCCGCCTGAGGGCGTAGGTCGGGCTCTCTCTTGTTTGTTTTCAGCTTTAGAAAAGATAAACCAAACAAGAAGTAGAGAGATGTGGTAAAAGTATTTCCAATCTTCTAAAAGCAAAAAGAACATAAGGCCAGTCACCACCGAAATCGCTGCTGGGCTGAGGGGGACATAGAGTAGGAGGAAAGGAAAGGAGATAAAACAGTCTTTCAAGCATGCTATTGCCAGGTCAGGTCTAAAGTGGTGAAAGACAAAAACCAGATCACTTATGTTCAAGACCCGGATCTGCTACTTGCTAGCAAGGTGGGACCTTGGCAAGTTACTTAATTCTTGATGCTTCAGTTTTCTCATCTGTAAAAAAGGAGTAGTAGTAGTTCTATCTTACAGAGTTGCTGAGAGGTTTAAAAAGGATAAAGTGTTAAAATATAATAAGCACTCACTACCCAATAACCCATGACTGGGTATGTTATTGCCGTAATCCATCCAGGGAGCCACAATCAGGCCCTTGGCGATCAGGCAGGATGTCACTGAGCCTATAGAGGAGGCCAGGGGTCACTGCCTTTTGTCTTTCAACTACAAAGGCTGATGTACAGATGGTGAAATATACGGTACTTAGCATCTGGCTGCATAGAGTTTTGTTACCTCTGATGGAGTTAAATGATTATACCATTTATTTATTCTTGTTTTCTTAACAAAAGATCAATCTGTTTAAGAAAACATGAACTTATAGCCTTGGAAAATTATAAATTCCTGCAAGTGGAAGAGGTCAAAATGTAACTTAGTGAATTTATTCAGGAAAATAATTTCTAGGACATGTGTCTTAGCACCAAGGTGCTCTCCAACTAATCTCTCTTCTTTGTGAATTTAAGTCAAAAGATGGTCAGATATGTTCTGATGCTTGTCACTGCTCCAGACCAGAGCCCTCTGAGCACCAGGATCAGGGCTTGACTCCTAGTCCCCAGCACACCACCAGGCATATGTTAGGTGTTCACTAAAAATTCAATACATGGATAACGAAATGATCAAATGTGCAAGATTTCACCTCCATAGAGTGCATCTCTTTAATATTGGCATTAGGGTTCTCAGGTTCCCCAAGATAGAAATCAAAAGGGAACCCCAGCCCTAGCTGGTATAGCTCAGTGGATAGAGAGTCGGCCTGTGGACTGAAGGGTCCGGGGTTCAATTCCAGTCAAGGGCACATGTCTAGGTTGCAGGCTCAATCCCTGGTAGGGGGCATGCAGGAGGCAGCCAATGAATGATTCTCTCTCATCATTGATGTTTCTATCTCTCCCTCTCCTTTCCTCTCTGAAGTCAATAAAAATATATTTTTAAAAAAAGGAACCCCAGATAAATTTCCAGACAGATTTTATTAAGCTTACTAGAGGCCTGATGCACAAAATTCTGCAAGAGTAGGCCTTCCTTCTGGCTGCCGGCACCGGCTTCCCCCTGGGACCAGGAACCCAGGCTTCCCTCTGGCCACCGGCAGGTACCTGGAACCTGGGCTTCCCTCAAAGCCCTGGCTTCGTCCAGAAGGTCATCTGGAAGGACATGTGGTCTAATTAGCATATTAAGCTTTTATTATTATAGATGCTCAAGCTGTTCCAAAGCAGTGCTATTTTCACAGCCATGCTGTGTTACCATTGAGCTGTTGGTACTAAATAAAGTTTCCTTCTTTACTGCACCCACAATTGGACATTCCTGTTGGCATTAAATTGGTACCAATGACCATCGGTTGACACTATTGACAGATAAAAAAAATAAACATTTATTTTAGATAGATGATAGACAGATTTATTATAAGGAATTGGCTCCTGAGGTTATGGAGCTGAAAAGCCTCAAGATCTCCAGTCAGCTGGGACTCAGGAGAGCGGATGGTGTAGGCGCCAGTCTGATGGTGGAAGCTGCAGTCTGAAAGCCTGCAGGCTTGGAGACCCAAGAGCCGATGTTTCTGTTTGAGTCCAAAGGCAGGTGAAGACCAATGTGCCCGGTGTTGTTGGTTTTTCCCCCCTAGTCACTGGCGGGTTATCCTTTTTGTTCTATTCAGGCCTTCAACTGATTGGATGATGCCCACCCTCATGGGGGAGGAGGAGCCATCTGCTTTACTCAGTCTGCAGATTCAAACGTTAATCTTACTCAGAAACACCCTCACAGACACACCCAGAATTATGTTTGATCAAATATCTAGGCATCCATGGCCCACTCAAACTGACACATAGAATTAATCATCACACGGGGTTTAGGCTAAAGACTAAAGAAAGGCCCGGATGCAGCCAGCGACGGAAGGTGTAGACCAGTGAAAAACAGATGTCGAAACAGGAAGGACCCAGCGTGGCCACTGCAGCCCTGTGTCTATTGCCTTTGGCCTGGAGCACTGTGTTCCTATTTTTGAAAGTTCTTAATGGGGGAAGTTCTGTGCAGGACCACATGAGAGGCGGAACCTAAGTGCTGGGTTAAAGCACTCTCTGCTCGGCCAGCTAGATATGGGGCCTTGGAAGCAGAGGGAGTCTTTGAGGCCAGGAACCAGAGGCGCCTTTCTTAAGGGCTCTTTGCCCAGTCCACACAATGGAAAGAGGCTAAAGGAAGTCACTTGGAAAATCTGCACAGGAATTGGGACATGACCCAGGAGGGTCAAGGTCGTCCAGGCTGGTTGGTGCCACATTCAGGGCTGGCCTCAGTGGTCTGCGACCTGGGCAGTAAACACAGGGTCCGTGCATAAGTGGCTAATGTTTGATTGAAAACTCTGCTGTCACTCAAGTCTTAGTAGTTCTGAACAAGAGGGTCTGCATTGTCATTTTGTACTGAGCCTCACATAGGATGTAGCCTGTCCCGGCCATGTGGTCTGCAGCCCTAGCTGGGGAAACCCATGCTAGACTTAAAGAAACAGACGGAGTCCCCTTGGTCCGGACCCATTGCCGGCACAGCACACCTGATCAGGCTGGCTTAGAACTGGGCAATTAAGGACTTCTTCTGCAATTAGATTATGCTAGTAAATTTTAAAATAGAAAGATCAGCCTCTCCTTCCCCTAAACATGAACCTTGTGTGTGGCTCTCCTCCATGCTAGAGTTGGGGGAGACACATGGGGGGATGTGTTGTGGGTGGCGTGGAGCCAGAAGGTGGTCCCTGGACAGAGGCAGGGAGGAAACTGGCTCCAGGAAGTCCTAGAGGAGAAACGTGTGGGTTGCTCTGACTTGCCAGGAATTCCATTATAATTTTCCATATCCTCGCTCCCCCGTGTTCTACTTGCTTTATGCCCAGCGTAAGTCTTCAAGCTGCAAGAAATAGCAGCATTCAAGCATTAATGGAGAAGTTTAAAGTACCTGTATTAAATAGTGAATGTACTATTACTTGGCCACTCTTAAGATATATTTTTCCTGTTTGGCTTCGTGCTTTGTAACATTATTGTTTTCTACTGGTTTGCATATGTATAACAGATTCCTTTTAACATGGTTTTTATGTAAAACGAATCTCTAGCCTACCTGCAAATCTGCTTTTGAAACACAACTTGTTGGTAAGCTGTGCATGCTTAAATTTAGTAGAATACTGGGTTTTTTGCAGTCCCCAAAATAGTCACAAAACAAGAATAGCCTAAATATATCCTTAGGAGAATTACAGAGGTAACCAGTCTCCAGAGGGGCCTCAGTAATTAGCAGATGACGACTGGGAATATTCTGGGTAGAGTGGCTTTATGCAGTTTTCAGAGTTTCTGTTTCATTTCAGGCCATGCAATCACATTTGACTCCATGCCACTTGTGTGAGGTTGCTGGAACAAGCTACTGGTGTCTATTTTGACAGTCAGGAAAACCAAAGCCTTGGATAGATGTGCCCTGACTAGTCTAAGGCCATATATGAGCTGAAGGGATTGTCTGACCCCTGTTCGCCTGAGGATGTGAGGAAGCTAATGTTGCCTTCTGGCTCAAGTAGCCCTCCTCTTTACCATTCTGATCTCTGATTATTTTTGGTTTTGACCTCTTTATCTGGGCTAAGGTTTTGCAAGAATAGTCTCTACACATTTTTTCCTTCCTGCGTTTTCCATTTTTTCAGTCTCCTGTCTGGGCTGGGGTTGGCCCTGGTTCATTTCCCCTTGGGAAGGATGAGCGGGCGGTTGAGTAGCGTAACCTCTAAGTCAGACTGACTCTATCCTCCCAAAGTCTGTGTTCTTAGGTCAGATAGATAGTCTGGAATAAACACGGAGTAAGAAGCATCCCTCAGGATAGGCAGTCTCCTGGGGCTGAAGAAAATTGAGTAGGTCTATTGAGCAGGCTGGCCTGCTGGGGTTCAAACAGGGAATGGCTTTATTTTACTGAAGTTGCATTGCCATTTCTGACTCATCAACATCTCAGCCTCACTTTTACTTTGAGAGCTTTAAAACACCCAGTGCCATGTAATTTAAAATATCACCCTCCTCCCATTCTAATCCTCAAGCTCTCCCCTTCTCTCTGCTCAGGGCAGCTTTGCAGCATCTCAGGAGGAGAGGGTGTGGTGGTCCCCTTGCTCTCCCTCCTCCTCCATCTCTCAGTCTGCTCCAGCAACAAGGAAAGGTTACCTCTCTCTCTGGTCACTGAAAACTCTTCTCTTCCAATGAACTCTCCCGTTTAAGTCTGTCCTCCTCTTCCATCTGGACATGAAGCTGAAGGCTCCTCTCAGACCGAGTTGATTGTGTACGTGTCCTGTAGCAGAGGTTGGGGGAAGAACTTTCATGAAAGAATGAGGCAACTTTGCCAGAGGAAGCACACCAGGGGGAAAGGTGAGAATGGGAAGAAGAAGGCCAGAGTTGCTATTTCACAGTCTTCCAGGTGAGGACTCAGCAGTAAAAAAGCCAGCTCCTCTGGCCAGCCACAGGGGAGTGGCCAGGAGGGCTGAGGGCTAAGGATGATGGCACTGGGTCATCATTAAGGCATGTGTTCATTGGTTCGTGCACAGCTGTAAACCAGGGCAGGTGGGAGTGAGATTTCCATTGTTCTGAGAAAAAGTACCCGGTCAGGTCTTTGAAGGAGACAAACCTTTAATTGAGGAATCACGAGCCATTATATTCCAGGTCTGGGAACAAACACTGGTCCTGTTAGCTGCTTCAGATAATGGGGAGCTGCGGTGGCTGGTTGAGTCCACCCCTCCGTTTGACCAGTCCTCCTGCATACCTGGCATGGTTTTAAGAAGGTGTGTCACTTCCGAACTTGTGACAGTTGTGCCCTTTAGGGTGAGGTGGATCTAAGATGTGAATCTTGAGAACTTTAACTCTAGAAAACAATGAAGAATAAAACAATGTTTTGATGTTCATTAGTTGTGGTTTTAAATAAAAATCCAGCAAGGATGAACAAATGGTAATTGCCTTAGCTCTTGTTATTAGCAACCATAGCCCTAGTGGTCTCCTATCTGAACCCTTTCTTGGGTTTTGGGGTCCCCTTCTCTCTAAAGAAGCTGAAAATGCCAGATCGGCATTCTCCAAGTCTCTTTTGTGCTTGGGCCTGAGCACGGGTCACAGGCTCTATCGCCCACGGCCCAGCCCAGACTTTGATGTAGTGGAGTGTTGCAGGCAGGAGGCTGGCAGAGGCGGTAGGTGTGTGTTGCCAAGCAGCGAGGTGGCTTGCCCACAGTGGCCCAAGCACTGCCTTGCCCTTGGCTCCTTTTGGATCAGGACTGTTCTGCCAGCTCAGCCTTGCTGCCTGGAACAAAATAACACCACTCTGGGGCCAAGAACTCTTCTTGCACATCTTGCTCACTCATTTCCCACGCCCTCTTCCTAAGCCTTTAGCTGGTCAGAGTCCTTGCTCTCGTCAACCTCAGCACTGAAAGCAGTGCATCCATGGCACACGTGTGTGCATCTTGGTGTTTTGTGTCACCCACGGCTGGTCCTGCGCCTGGCACAGGGAGACACCAGAAAGTATGTGATGAATGGAGCACTTCTCATGAAAATCACAAAATGAGCCAAGACCGAGATGGAAGTGTTCTTGGAGATCAGCACTGTTTCTATAATGAGGACTTCATTCCAGAACGAGGGCACGCTTCACTTGGGGTTTCACGTGAGTGTGATTTCTGCCATAGTCCACTGCCTCGCCGTTTGCTCGGGGCATTCATTTGGCAAACACATTATTCACTAGACAGTTCAATGAAAATTTCCCTGATCATTTAGAATATTTGGAACGTTCATTTGCTGCTGGTAGGAAGATGAATTGATACAATCACTTAGCAAAACTTTGGCAATATCTAGTAAGCCATAGCCTATGACCCAGCAATTCCATTCTTGGCATTACCCAACAAGTGTGTACATATGTGCACCAAAAGATAGTAAAATTTTCAATGCTGCTTAATTCAACAGAGCCAAAAGACCCCGGGGACAACCTGAATGTTGAGCAGAAGAATGGACACATTATGGTACACTGTCCCAGTGAAAAACTATACAGCAATAAAAATGAAGCAGTATCACATGACACAAAGCTGAGTCTCACCAAAGAAGAGAGACACAAAAGGAACACAGTGTGCATGACTGCATTTTAGAAACTTCAGAACACATCTCTAATGTTGGAAGCCAGGACTGTGGTAAACTTTGGGGAGTAGAAGGATTGGCAATGGGCTTAAAACAGGGGCTTTTAAGGTGCTGATGGCGTTCTGTTTCTTGACCTGGGTTACCAATGTGCTTACTTTGTAAAATTCATCTGATGGTACACTTATGATTTGTGTACTCTTTGTATGTGAACTATGCTTTAAAAAAAACACACATTTTTTATTTTATTTTTTAAATTTCTTTATTGATTAAGTTATTACATGTGTGTCCTTATTGCCCCATTACCCTTTTAACCCCCCCCCACTCATGCCCTCACCCCCCTGTTGTCTGTGTCCATTGGTTAGGCTTATATGCATGCATAAAAGTCCTTTGGTTGATCTCTCCCCCTTACCCCCACCCTCTCCTACCTTCCCTCTGAGGTTTGATGGTCTGATTGATGCTTCTCTGTCTCTGGATCTGTTTTTGTTCATCAGCGTATGTTGTTCATTATATTCCATAAATGAGTGAGATCATGTGATATTTATCTTTCTCTGACTGGGCTTATTTCACTTAGCATAATGCTCTCCAGTTCCATCCATGCTGTTGCAAATGGTAAGAATTCCTTCTTTTTTACCGCAGCATAGTATTCCATTAACACATTTATTTTTTAAAAATCTCTGAAAACTCCTATAAACAAGATAGTTAACTCTTTTATTTTCTTTTTTCTTTTTTTTACACATAGATTTTATTATGATGGGATTTACTCTGAATCCCCTTAAAACTGATACACTTGGGTCACAAAGAGTCTATAAAAATCAGTGCATGTACTTAATTTTATCCACTTCACCATATTGTCGGACATTTTAAGTGATTTCATTAGTCAAAGAATCCTCTCCAAATTATTTTATAATGTGAACAAGTAAGTCCCTTCTTAAAATTGCATTTTCAAGTGTGAGGCTTCCTCCAAGCAGGGATTCTTAAGCTTTGGGGAGGTTTTTAGTCTTTTGAGAATCTGGTGACAGCCACGTGGGCTCTCCCCGGAAGAGTGCACAGATTCACATATGCACAGAAGATGGCATCAAATTCAAGGTCTGTGAACCGAAGAGAAAGATCAGAAAAGAAACTAGCCCCTGATGAGGCTTTGCTGCCATAGTAAGGGCTTTGATGTCCACTCTGAGTCAGAGAGGAGGCCACGGAAGGTTTTTGTTTGTTTGTTTGTTTTGTTTTTAAATTTTTATTGAATTTATTGGGGTGACTAGTTAATAAGATATGTTTCAAGTATACAATTCCATAATACATCATCTGTATATTGTATTGTGTGTTCACTACTCAAAGTCAAGTCTCCTTCTGTCACTCTCTATCCCCCTTTACCCTCTCCCATCTCCCCCACTGTCCTCCTCCTCTGGTAATCACCACACTGTTGTCTGTGTCTATGTTTTTGTTGTTTTGCTTTATCCCTTCACCTTTTTCACCCAGCCCCCCAACACCCTTTCCCTCAGTCTGTTTGGATAATTCATTTTAGAGATTAAAAAACCAAGGCTAATAAGAGTTTAAAAAAAAAAAAGTCCTTGATCACCCAACGAAATCTCCCAAAGCCCAAACACATACCCTGACCCCTGGACACCAACCCTGTTCCCCTAGGGCCTCACTCCTGGGCACCTGTGATGATTTTAGCTATACTTCTAATATCTTTGGGGATCTGTCACTTTTGTTCTACAGCATATTAAAAACAGACACCTGCTCAGTACATATAAGGGAGAGATACCTAAAGCCAACTCTTTAATGACAAAAATGAAAATCAGAAGGCAGTAACTCAAACTACCTATTGGTCCAGGGCCACGTAGTGCAGAAAAATGCCATAGACACGGCCATAACTCATGAGAACCTCCTTGTATTCGAGCCGAGTACAAATGCTCGGATTCCCAGTCCTTACAGAAAGTTCAGCTCCTTGCTGTAGGCAGGTGGAGAACCAAATAGGTCACTTCAGATAGAGCTCCACCATGAGGTCAGAGTTGCAAAAGTGAACAAAAGCAAAGGTGAGAGGCCAGAAGCCACTCTGCACACAGATCCAGGGGCTGGGCTCAGAGGAGCTCTGGCAGGCGCCAGGCCAGGCTGAGGCACAGCGCCCCCAGGAGCCCTGAGAGAAGTGGGATGGAAATCGGGCAGCTGGACTTGGTCAGAACCCACTCAATATTCAAGTGACCCAGTAAGAGTTAAAAAGGACAGATAAAGAGATCAGTCACAGGGCATCATAAGGAGTTTGGGACTTCATAGAATGAATACTTTTCTAAACTTTAGTGAGCAAAATCACACATTCCATGTCTTGCCTTTCCAAACAATGGCAGGCAGAGCCCCGTCACCAAGCTGGGCTTCCTTAGACAAGGCAGAGGGTGGGGCTTCTGTGTCCCACGGGCCGCTGGGCCTCTCTGATGTCCTACCAGGAAAGAAGGTGGCTGACACTATCCCTTTTGCTCAAAATGGGTCACCCTCCCTCTGTCCCACCCCTGTCCCCTGGGATGGGCGCGCTCTGGGAGCTGGACTGGTCTGTTCAGCTGCCTCTGGGCAGGACCAGCAAGGTCTTGTGAGGACATGGAGTGAAGGGTGCTCTAGAGGAGGCCTCAGCTTCTCAGAGTCTTTTGAGGATTTCTTTGTGAGCTTAGAAAGCAAAGCCTCCATATCACCCCTGTTTTATTCCACAACAATACTGACCCCGAAGCTTTTGGACTGACTTTCTCCAGTACCATCTCAAAGGACAAGCACAGCTGATGGGATCAAAATGTCACGTGTGAATAGAATCAAAGGCAAATCAACAACATAGCAGCCGAGTTAGGACCCACGACCCAGGAGGAAAAAATGGAAGCAGGCTGGTCATTGAAGAAGGCAGGTGTTGTCCCAGCCTGGGGATTAGCAAATTTGAGGTTTGGGGAGAGCAAAATAGGGCGGGAATCTCAGAGAATGGAGAATTATAGTAATTATTCTTGTTTCCTTTCTTTATGGTATGCACAATGAGTAAGTATTAAAATGGTCATTCGTTTTAAGTAATGGGTGGGGCCTCTGGTAAGAGAGGAGGGAAAGAGTGCTAGGAGGGGGGTTCCCCAGGAGGGTAACAAGGATGAGGAAAATACCATCCTGGAAGCAAAATTTTGGCTCTCAGAATGAAAGGTAAGGACACCATTATTTGGGAAGACCGTTGTCAGCATTTTGGGGCCATATTCATAATGTTAATTTAGTGTTTACATAACAGACATAACAGACAGGGTTTAACAAGTGATTCCAGTAAACAAGAGGGTCCTTAACACTAGTTTCTCTCACTCAGACTTTGCAAAGCAATAGTAACTGTTGAGGTCAAAATTCAGAGAGAAGACTGCATGAGCCTGGCCCCAGGTGTGGGTGTGCAAGAGGCTCAATGCCAACACGAGGGGCTACCATCATGCTGTCAACACTGCTTCCTGGATTGAGCTTTGCCCAACCCACCCAAGTGCCCACAGGCAGCCATGGCAGGCCATCAGCACTGCCAGTATGTTTCTCGCAGGTGCCTTCTTAGCCCTCTCTCACGCTACTGGTAAACGTTGGCTTTTCCAAGCTTACCTATGACCCTTCCCAAACCTCTGCCCCCTTTCCTCCACCTAGCAGGTGATCCTCCCTCTACCTTTAGTTAGAAAATCAGGTTCACATAAACCTCCTGCCACCTCATCAAAAAATGGGCCTTCACCTGGACCCACCTTTCCCTGTCCCACCCCAGCTTCTAGGGAAGCAGGATCTCCCTGCCCCTCACTCATGCTCTTCATAGGATGCCTTCTCAGGACTCGATCCCAGTAACAGATGGGTCCCTCGCCTGCACAAAAGGGCCCTCTTCTGTCATGCCCTTCTGCACCAAGCAAGGGGTCTGTGGTGACAAGAACACATGACCATCTGGTACCCCAACCCTTCCTTCTAGAACAGCGGTTCTCAACCTGTGGGTCGCGACCCCTTTGGGGGTCGAACGACCCTTTGACAGGGGTCGCCTAAGACCATCAGAAAACACATATATAATTACATATTGTTTTTGTGATTAATCACTATGCTTTAATTATGTTCAATTTGTAACAATGAAAATACATCCTGCATATCAGATATTTACATTACAATTCTTAACTGCCGGGAGCCGGTCCATCCTTGCTGTTTCAAGGGACCTGGCATATATGGCATACTGTTCTTAATATGTTTGCTCACCTTCTTGGCGCTGTGTTTTAACCAAAGTCACCTCTCCGAGAAAGGTTGAATCCCCAGGTAGGGATTTTCCCCTGAAGTTAGGGAGGGAATAAAACCCCTCAACTAAGTGCCAGGCGGGTGGTTAATCCCTTTAACTATGAACAATCATGCTTAAACTACATAATCTTTTCTCCCTGGAATGGAGATAAGAAACGCCCTAACCTTTGTAATAGAGATTGATAGGATTGAATCAACTGGTATAAATACAGTTGTAACAAGACAGAAAGACTCAGAACTTAGAAGAGAATCAAGAAGACAGAAACTCCACGGAGCCTAGAGACAGAAGAACTTCGCTGGAGAGAGCATGCCGGAGGATCCTGGAGAGGGACTGGCCTCGGAGCCTAGAGACAGAGCCTAGCGGGAGAACATGGCAAGGGATCCTGGACTGAACCTGACTACAGAGATTGGCAGGAGAACCTGACTGGAACCTGGACACTGAACCTGACTGGAGAGCCTGGACAGAACCTGGCTGGAGAACCTAGCGAGGGAACATGGCTACAGAACCTCGTTGGAGATCCGAAGCAGAACCTCTCTGGAGATCCGGGCTAGAGATCCTGGCTAGGCTGCTGATCAACTGAACGCTGTCTCCGTGTCATTCCTTCTTCGCCGACTCCGTCCACACCTTTGGGGACCCCTGGACCCGCTGGGGTTGGACCCCGGCACTTAACAGTAGCAAAATTACAGTTATGAAGTAGCAACAAAAATAATTTTATGGTTGGGGGTCACCACAACATGAGGAACTGTATTAAAGGGTCGCGGCATTAGGAAGGTTGAGAATCACTGTTCTAGAACATCCTCTGGGTACTGGGGACTCCAGAATCTCCTGCCCAAATGGCTCTGTGCCTGCTTTCAGAGTCTCTGTGGGCCTTGTCTCTGGGTTTGATGTGTACACCCCTAGACCCAAGATGTGGTAAAGAGGAGGCTGTTTGTAAGGGTTGGGTAGAAGATGGATGAAGTTGGATATTTGGGTTGGGGTGCCCACACATGTACAAACGTGTCACTTCATGATGTGCAGTGGAGCAAGGGGTGAACGAGAGGGTGGCCAGGCACTGGAATGGCTCTCCCATGCTACCACATCTGGAGCAGAACTCCAGGGATTCTGAGAATTCTTAATCCAACTCTGGCCTTCTGCATTATGGGGGTACGTCTGCCAAGATAGAAAGGTAGAACCTATTTTATTTTACAGTCTAATAGCTTGATTTGTACATTTAAATATTAAGGCACATAAGTATTTTTGGCCTGGGCCCTGCAAATACTAGTATTAGGGCTCGGGCCAGCCCCCACTGGCCCAAGCTCTCCCCTTCCAGACAAGGATTGTTTAAATAACGAGGCACTCAGCAGATCATCTTTTTTTTTTTTTTTATTGCTTAAAGTATTACAAAGGGTATTACATATGTATCCATTTTATCCCCCCGCCCTAGACAGTCCCCTAGCCTCCCCTATCACCCAGTGTCTTATGTCCATTGGTTATGCTTATATGCATGCATACAAGTCCTTTAGTTGATCTCTTACCCCCCTACCTCCTGCCCCCCAACCCTCCCCGGCCTTCCCACTGCAGTTTGACAATCTGTTTGAGGCAGCTCTGCCTCTGTATCTATTATTGTTCAAAAGTTTATAATGGTCTCTATTGTCCATGAATGAGTGAGATCATGTGGTATTTTTCCTTTATTGACTGGCTTATTTCACTTAGCATAATGCTCTCCAGTTCCATCCATGACGTTGCAAATGGTAAGAGTTCCTTCCTTTTTACAGCAGCATAGTATTCCATCGTATAGATGTACCACAGTTTTCTAATCCATTCATCTACTGATGGGCACTTAGGCTGTTTCCAGATCTTAGCTATGGTGAATTGTGCTGCTATGAACATAGGGGTGCATATATCCTTTCTGATTGGTGTTTCTGGTTTCTTGGGATATATTCCTAGAAGTGGGATCACAGGGTCAAATGGGAGTTCCATTTTCAGTTTTTTAAGGAAACTCCATACTGTCTTCCATAGTGGCTGCACCAGTCTGCATTCCCACCAGTGTTAGCCATTGCAATTCGGCAAGAAGAAGAAATAAAAGGCATCCAAATTGGAAAAGAGGAAGTAAAACTGTCCTTATTTGCAGACGACATGATATTAGACATACAAAACCCTAGAGATTCCATCAAAAAGCTACTAGACTTAATACATGAATTTGGCAATGTAGCAGGATACAAAATTAACCCCAAGAAATCTGAGGCATTTCTATACACCAATAGTGAACTTTCAGAAAGAGAGATTATAAAAACAATCCCGTTTACCATTGCACCGAAAAAACTAAGCTACCTAGGAATAAACTTAACTAAAGAGGTAAAAGACCTCTACTCAGAAAACTACAGGACGTTGAAAAAAGACATAGAGGAAGACATAAACAGATGGAAGAACATACCGTGTTCATGGATTGGTAGAATCAACATCATTAAAATGTCCATACTACCCAAAGCAATCTATAAATTCAACGCACTTCCCATTAAAGTACCAACAGCATACTTCAGAGATCTAGAACGAACTTTCCAAAAATTCATCTGGAATAAAAAAAGACCCCGAATAGCTGCAGCAATCCTGAAAAAGAACAAAGTAGGTGGGATCTCAATACCAGATATCAAGTTGTATTACAAAGCCACTGTTCTCAAAACTGCCTGGTACTGGCACAAGAATAGGCATATAGATCAATGGAATAGAATAGAGAGCCCAGAAATCGGCCCGAACCAATATGCTCAATTAATATTTGACAAAGGAGGCAAGAACATACAATGGAGCCAAGATAGTCTCTTCAATAAATGGTGTTGGGAAAATTGGACAGATATATGCAAGAAAATGAAACTAGACCACCAACTTACACCATACACAAAAATAAACTCAAAATGGATAAAGGACTTAAATGTACGACAGGAAACCATAAAAATTCTAGAAGAATCCAAAGGCAACAAAATCTCAGACATATGCCGAAGCAATTTCTTCACTGATACAGCTCCTAGGGCACTTGAAACTAAAGAAAAAATGAACAAATGGGACTACATCAAAATAAAAAGCTTCTGCACAGCAAAAGAAACCATCAACAAAACAACGAGAAAACCCACTGTGTGGGAAAACATATTTGCCAATGACATATCTGATAAGGGCCTAATCTCCAAAATTTATAGGGAACTCATACAACTTAACAAAAGGAAGATAAACAATCCAATCAAAAAATGGGCAAAGGACCTAAATAGACACCTTTCAAAAGAGGACATTCAGAAAGCCAAGAGACATATGAAAACATGCTCAAAGTCACTAATCATCCGAGAGATGCAAATCAAAACAGCAATGAGGTACCATCTCACACCTGTCAGACTGGCTATCATCAACAAATCGACAAACGACAAGTGCTGGAGAGGATGTGGAGAAAAAGGAACACTTGTGCACTGCTGGTGGGAATGCAGACTGGTGCAGCAGATCATCAATGAGTGCTTAAAATGCCCCCAAAACTGTGACAAATTTGGGCAAAGAAACTGTCTCTGCCCAAATGAGCCTACTATCCACAGGTACTTACCACATGGCATAGAAAGGTCTGGGATGGAAGAAATAGGCTGCTGTGAGCACCTCCTTCTAGGGACATTTCACTGGGCTGCCTGTGGGAACAGAGACCAGAGAAGGTTCCCGAGAGATGATATCTAAAGAACAAGGAGGGGTTAGCCCCTCCACACCCCCCAGGACAAGTGCTGCTCTCATACTCTGGAGAGGATGCAATGATCTCCTAGGGCAGTGGTTCTCAACCTTGGCTGCACATTAGAATCACCTGGGAATCTTTTTAAAATCCTGATTTCTGGGCCTCATCCTCTGGAAATTCTGTTTCTTTGTTATGGGGTGAGGCCACAACATTAGTAACAAAGAAACAGAATTTCCGGAGGATGAGGCCCAGAAATCAGGATTTTAAAAAGATTCCCAGGTGATTTTAATGTGCAGCCAAGGTTGAGAACCACTGTGCTGGGGGAATGTGACTACATAACCTATATTTTAACCTGTAGTATGATAAGAAACCCTGTGGTAGAAGAAGAAGACTATCACAGAGAGGACAACTGGTTAGGAAAAAGGAAAAGAAAAGGATGGTGGTGTTCCAGATCCCAAGGGAAGGATTTCAGGAAGAAAGGGATCAGACAGGACCAGGACTGAATTTAGCAATGGGAATCCAGATGGTATTTGATTCCTTAACAGTGGTCAGCAAACTCATTAGTCAACAGAGCCAAATATCAACAGTACAACGATTGAAATTTCTTTTGAGAGCCAAATGTTTTAAACTTAAACTATATAGGTAGGTACATCGTTATTAACTTAATTAGGGTACTCCTAAGGCTTAGGAAGAGCCACACTGAAGAGGCCAAAGAGCCGCATGTGGCTCTTGAGCCGCAGTTTGCCGACCATGGCAGGCTTAACACATTAAGCGCCCAGCCTGTTTTGTCTTCCAGACAGAAAGTATAGTGTCAGTCACCGGTGACTGACAGGGCGCTTAGCGTGTTAAAAGTAGGGAACTGGGCCCTAACCGGTTTGGCTCAGTGGATAGAGTGTCCACCTGAGGACTCAAGGATCCCAGGTTCGATTCCGGTCAAGGGCATGTACCTTGGTTGCGGGCACATCCCCAGTTAGGGGGTGTGCAAGAGGCAGCTGATCGATGTTTCTAACTCTCTATCCCTCTCCCTTCCTCTCTGTAAAAAATCAATAAAATATATTAAAAAAAAAAAGTAAGGAACTGGTGTTTGAACTCAATAAACATTTACTAAGGGATTATAGGAAGGTGCTCAACAGAGCACCCTGTATACTCAATGCCCTCAGAGCCATACGCAGGGTGGGAATAGGAAAGAAGGAAGGGAAGGAGGATACATCAGATGGCAAAAAGCTTTTCATTGGAAGCAGCATCTAAATTGTCGCAAAGGAGCTAAGCAATCCTAAGAGAGGAAATAATGGAAACAAAAATATGATGAGTTAAGAGAACAATGTGTAGTCTCAGAAATAGTTAGTCCCTGGCTGGAGCAGAGGAAATGAAGTGTTGGGAATAAAGGAAGAGAAGTGGGCAGAGCCCAGTTATTAAGGACCTTATATGCCAAGGCGAAGGGCTCTGGTGAATATCAGTAAGTGGTATGATTAGATTTGTGATTTAACCCATTTTGGCAGACAGTGTGACGGATGGCCTAGGGCCGGGGAGGATTAGGAAAAGATGGAAATCCAAACTTCCATCAGGAAGCTATTGTAGGGATCCAGGTGGGAGGAGATGGATTCACTAGGGCAGGTGTTGTGCGGGAGAGGAGTGAGGTGAAAGGGTGGCTGTCTGGAATGGGATAAGGATGGGCCCAGGAAGCCAGGGTCAGCGCCTAGATCAGTGATGGCGAACCTATGAACTCATTTTTTGGGTTGATTTTTCTTTGTTAAATGGCATTTAAATATATAAAATAAATATCAAAAATATAAATCTTTGTTTTACTATGGTTGCAAATATCAAAACATTTCCATATGTGACACGGCACCAGAGTTAAGTTAGGGTTTTTCAAAATGCTGACACGCCGAGCTCAAAAGGTTCGCCATCACTGATTTAGTAACTATTTCATTAGAAACAATTATAATGTACTGATGACTTTCAAGGTACTGTGAGCTGGGAAAGATAAATGAATGAAACATAACTTCAGAGCTTACATTCTACCAGAAGCCAAAAGACATTAAACAACCAAATATAAATCATACAGTTTAAGTCATCAATAACAAGGGGGAGGGTATGTTCCACTGAAGTTCATAAATAGGTTTTAGCAAATCTGTGAACTCCCTGAAATCGTATGTAATATTTTGTCTAGGCCTGTATACATTTGGTGGGGAGTGGGAGAGGGAGGGTAGCCTAGCTTACATGCTCAAAGAGGTCTGTGACCTCTAAAAGGTTAAGAACCAGTCTACCCTTCAAGTCCATTTGGGCTCTACTGACACACAAACTTCTTCCCTGCGAGAAGGCAGTGATCAATGGGAAGGCTAGTAGCTGTCTAATCCACCCAGAATGACCCTACTTTCACCTCTACATACATCAAAAGTGACCCATCTATTTAAAAAAATATATGTATATTTTTAGGGAGAGGGAGAGAGCGATAGAAACATCAATGATGAGAGAGAATAATTGCAGACCCCACACTGGGGATTGAGCCTGCAACCCAGGCATGTGCCCTGAGGGGGAATTGACTGTGATCGCCTGGTTCATAGGTCCACGCTTAACCACTGAGCCACGCCCCCAGGGCAAAAGTTATCCATCTTCTGACTTTACGTCAGAAAAGTCAACAGGGTTATTTTTAAAAACCTATTTTTAAAAATAAAGATGGCGAGATGTTCTATTCCTTGATCGCTGGGGATCTGCGAGCACGTGCCCTTTTGGGGAGTAGCAGGACGCCGCCCGCAGACACCTTCCGGTCCCCACGGAATTGGCTGCACCGAGCTCCGCCTTTTGGATTCCGCCTTTTGGATTCGGTAGAGAGAAGTCAGCGGATGTTCTGCGAATCCAGGCCGGGTTTTCCGGTACTAAGACGGAACTAACCTCGAGCCGGAAGTCCCAGGACCTTTGCAGAGAAAGCAAGGGGGGTTGGGGGGGGGGAGAAGACTCAGGATAGGAATGGCGGCTCAAATTCCAATTGTGGCCACCACGGCCGCTCCGGGGATATCCCGGAACAGCAAGAAGAGGCCAGCCAGTCCTTCCCACAACGGCAGCAGCGGCGGCGGGGGATATGGCCCGGGTAAGAAGAAAAGAGTGTCCGCCTCCAGCTTTGCACAGGTACGTTGCACTCCGACTAGCCTGCGCATGCGCGGTGGCCGAGCGGGGCGGGGCGGGGCGAAGGGAGAGCGCTTGCGCGGGGCCGGGTGAGACGCAGTGAGGGCGCTTTAGCCGGGCAGAGCGAGTCAGGGCGCATGCGCCGGTTCTGGTGGCGTCAGCTCTTTGGCAGGGTTGTTCCCTGGTGCAGATGAAACACTTTCTTTCCTTAGTGTGGACATGTGGGAATTGGGTAAACCTTCGTCCATTGACAGACATTTACCGAGTGTCTGTGAGGGCCAGAGCGCCCCTACTAGTAAGTGTTACATGGAGGAATACTGGGATGTATTGATAAGGGGGGTTTCCCTCGTCCTTGGAAAAGAGCTTTTTGGTCCCCAGCGTCCCGTCCCAAAGTGTGTTTGGTTTTACCGCACGGGGTTGTCAGAGGATTTAGTGAGATCCTGGTCGGAAAGCCCAGAGCACAGCGCCGGCTACAGACTCCCCCGCAGCACGACGATCCAGGCTCTAGAATCCCAGCAGAGAACTCGCGGAGGAGTGGCTTGCGTGGAAGAGTGTGTGTCCTGGCTCCTGCATTTTACTTAAAGCAACTGGAGCGCAGCGAAGGAGTGTGCTACTGTGCCCTCTCCAGCACGTAGTGTGGCATCCTGCACCCGGAAGGATGCACTAGAGATGTTAACTGCCTCTCATTTCTTCCATTGATAGTTAATAGTGCTCCCCTTTAACAATACTTTATTAAGGTATGATTTTTCATACAGTAAAGTGCACAAATTTTAAGAGGTACAGATGAGTGACTTTTTGCATATGTGGCCACCACCCAGATGAAGATCGAGAATATTATTAAGAGCCCGAGAAAATTCCCTGATGACCCTTTCAAGGCATTAATTACTACTGTCTTCCCTGCCTGCCAGAGGTAACCACTATTCTGACCTCTCTCACCATAGATTGACTTTGCGTTTTTGAACAGAATATAAATGGAATTATACAGAACATACCCTTTTGTGTCTGGGTTTCTCTGTGAAACAGTGTTTTTGAGTTATTCATGTTATTTTATCTGTATCCATATACCTGGTATATTGTGTAAACTATCACAACTGATGGACATTTGAGTTATTTACCGTTTTTAAGTTCCTTTGAACATTTCTATACAAGTAGGTAAAGGCTTTCATTTCTCTTGGGTAAATGGGTAGAAGTGTAATCGCCGGGTCATAAGGTAGACATACATTTAACTCAGTTAGAAATTGTTAAACAGTATTTCCCTAAGTGGTTGCACTATTGTGCATTCTCAGCAGCAAAGTATGACTGTTCCAGTTGCTCTGCATCCTCCACCTTTCCTTTTAGCCATTCTGATGGCTGTGTAGTACTATCTCATTTTTTTTGTTTCTCTGATTACTAATTACTAATTATATCAATCCCCCTTTCATATGCTTATCGACCATTCCAATATCAATTGTTTCTAATTGGGTTTTTAAAAATTATTAATATTCAGGAGTTCTTTATATATTCTTGATTGGAGTCCTTTGCCAGATATATGCAGTGCAAGTATTTGCTCCCAGTATGTCCATGGAGCACACTGTGCTAAAGTGAAAGAAATCATGATGAGTAATAATAATTAATATTTGTGGGGCATTTAATATATACTAGGCATGTTCCAATCACTTTCTAAGTACTAACTCATCTAATCCTCAAAACAACCCCTGTGAATTGTTATTCTACAGATAAAAAGACTGGGGCATAGAGAGGTTAAATAACTTTCCCAAGGTCACACAGCTACCAAGTGGTAGAGTCAGGATTGTAACCCAAGACTGTCCAGAGTCCACATTCTTTTTTCATGCTGCCTCTCTTGATATCACTCTTATTCGCTACCTTAAGAAGATATAACTAGATATCTGATATAACCAAATCCATGTGCAGAGAAATGCTTTGGGGGGGGGCGGGGATTTTGTGAGGTCAACGTTTTAGACTTTCCAAATGCCTATTCAAGTTGATAAAATCTACAGAGACCTAATTGACCTACATACTGAGTGTTACATAATAGGCTGATTTGTGGTGGTTAAGCAGTCAACAAAACACGTAAATGGGAGGCAGCTGTGCTTTAGAAGGTTCATGTAGACTGGATGACGATAGACCAGTGGTTCTCAACCTTGGCTGCACATTAGAATCACCTGGGAATCTTTTTAAAATCCTGATTTCTGGGCCTCATCCTCCAGAAATTCTGTTTCTTTGTTATGGTGTGAGGCCACAACATTAATAACAAAGAAACAGAATTTCTGGAGAATGAGGCCCAGAAATCAGGATTTTAAAAAGATTCCCAGGTGATTCTAATGTGCAGCCAAGGTTGAGAACCACTGTGATAGATTCTTCTGTAATTGGAGGCAGCCAGACAATGCTGGACTGATTTGATTTATTCATTTTAAAAAATCATGCTACCCCAGCTTTTAAGAAAAATCATGATAATGTTAAGTTTTAGAAGTTCCTCCTCCCCCTCCTCCCATTTTTAAAGTGGATATAAAAAGTCACCCAATCTTCCCTAGCAACTATAATAATTTGTGTTTTCTATGTATAAATGTAGTTTTTCAGCATTGTATTTGGTGTATCCTGCTTTTCACTTAGCATTATTTCATAAGCCCGTCTCTATGTTGATAGACTTCTCAAGGAATTAAATGCTCTTATTTAATGGATGTTACTGAATATTTAGGTTGCATCTCAGTTTTTTTGTTTTAAGTAACCCTGTAGTTGTAGACTGGGGTCAGCTTTTGAATCTAGAATACTATTAGATAGATGTAAGTAGACATTTGATTTTTTTTTTTTAAGTGATAAGACAAAGAACGTTTGTTTCTCTTTTTGTAGCCACAGACAGAGTGCCCAAGTTATCCTTAAGTCTGAGTCAGTCATGCAGTCATGCTGTCTGGAGAGATGAAGCCATTTATTTGGGCTCTGCAGTTGGGCACAGCTGAGGCCTCACTGACTTGCCTCAGTTGGGGGCCGGCATGGGCTCTTCTTTGATAGCAGGCCAGGTTTCTCTTCCCTGGGACTTACATCAGCTCTTTCAGTGCTGCGTGCTCTTTCTTTCCTCTTAGGGTTCATGTCTCAGGGCGGGACAGCTCATCTCGTAAAGTCTCTTACTGGGATAGTGGTTTATTTTTATGGAAACTATACATCATATTAAATTATATTTTATTGCATCCCTGCCTGACAGACTTGATCTTCCCTTTGACTGAAGGTGTCTCACTCATCCCGTCACTAATAGACACAGGAGTCTCAGCCAAGCCCCAGCCCAGGAGAAGGGAAGAATGAGGGCGTAGTAACGTGGAGGGCGGAGTTAATGAGGAAAGGAAAGAGAAAACCCAATTCTGAGCCGGAGTGGGGTATTCTTTTGGAGCCTGGTCGGAGAGGGAAGTGGAGGCAGGATGCAGGTCTGGAGTGATGAGCTCAGTGCACCTCAGGATGGCTTCCTTTCTCTGCCCCTTCTTCCGCTCGACTCCGTGGTGGAGGGCTGGCCTGCTGACCAGGACCAGCAGGGGAGGGAGTAGCCAAATGAGCAGGAGGGGTCGGTTTGGAAAATCAGTGCATGAGGACATCATCTTCATTCCCTTTTTGACCCTTCGCAAGCGTGCCATTCGGAATGGTGATGCCAACCTCTAGCCCTCTCTTCCCACCACCTTCCCTTCCTCTCAGCAGATGCACCTGTCCACAGGTGCATCCTCTCCCCTGGCAGCGCTCCCAGACCTGCCAGCCCACATGGACTTGCTGAGGTCCCTGCTGTTCTTAGTGGCCTCTGGGGTAGCACTACCTGCCTGGGTCTCAGTGAGGCATTCCTGCCTGTCAGTGTCCTCCCGGGACCCTCTGGGCCTGGAAACAGCCTATCCCTGTATTCCGTCCAGGGCTTCGCTGTGCCTTTGACCTTACCTCTAGGAATCCGGGAAGAGGCATGAACAGAAAGGGACAATGCAGTCATTCAACAGTTCTGGAGAAGGAGATAAAGCTAAGGCCACGGCTTGAGGAGGGCAGCACTGTGAGCTGGGCCTGTTCTATGGAGGTTCTGTAATCACCATTGGAGGCTTGGGGCCTGTCTCTTCATTTCCCTTTAGGATCTCCTCTTTGCCTCTGTAGCACTTCTGTTTGCTTATCTTCTCCCCGATGGAAACAACGTTATATAAGTAGTCATTTTCTTTATGAAAAACGCAATAAAGTTGAAACTTAAAGTGTATCTGGCCCCAGGAGACCTCTTTTATATTCAGCCTGTTTTCCTAAGTGGTCCCTAGCTGCCATGGTTTTCTATTCACTGCATAGTTCTTATGGTAATTTTTCTCTCTCTCACTTAATTTAGGCCACTCTGTAGGCCCAGCCTCCTGACAACCCGCGTCCATTGGTCTTTGCTCGCCGGGTAGTCTCCTGGTGCATCCTTAATGAACTGTTACAGTCCTCAGGAGAATGGCTCCTTGCCTCCTTCTGACACTGGCGGGTGACCTGCTTACCGCATGTGTCTTCAGCCAGTGGACCAAGCTTCCTCCTTTTCCCTTGGACCACCACCTCTTCAAAGAGCAGATGACTGTCACTCTCTTTGACCTGCATGCCAGCTACAGCTTCCTCCTCAGGTTCCATGAAGTCCCTGGCTCATTCGCTGTTAGGTTGGCCTCTAATACCAGGTAGCCAAACTGTTATCAAAGCGATTGCACTTTTTTACATTTTCACAAGCAATGTATGTAAAGATTCTAGTTTCTCTGCATTCTCGCCAACACGTCATTATGTTTTTGATGACATTCATCCTAGCAGGTGGAAATAATATCTTTTGTGGTTTTGATTTTCTAATCGCTAATAATGTTGAGCATCTTTTCATGCGCTTACTGGCCTATGGGAGGAACCCTGGAGAGGAGTCTGGGCAGGTGTTTGAGAAGAGACAGTTCAGAGAACTATTGCAGCAGAGTGACTGGTCCTGTCTCCCCCATGCCAACTTCCTCCCATATGGATGCCATTGCAGAAAGTGCTAGGGGTCGTGGGGTTGGTGAGATGGAATATATATTTATACATCAGAACTCTTACACTGCTGCTAGAATGTAAGAGTGCAACCATTTAAGGAAATGATTTGGCAGTTTCTTACAAGGTTAAACATATATTTACCCTATAACCCAACCATTCCACTCCTAGGTATTTAACCAGGAGAAGTAAAAACACATGTCCTCACGAAGGCTTGGACAGATATTTCATAGCAGCTTTATTTCATCAACAGGAAAATGGATAAACAAATTGTGGTATGTCCATATAGTAGAGCACTACTCTGCTAAGTAGTGTACAAATTCAGAGACATGAACTAATCCATGCAGCAGCATGGATAAATCTCAGAAGCATTATGCTGAGAGCTAAGGAAGCCAAACACAACAGTACATATGTCAGATTCCACTCATGAAGTTCTAGAACAGGCAAAAGTAATGTGGAAATCAGAACAGAGGTTGCCCCTGAGGGTGGAAGGTACTGGCTAAGAAGAGGCATGAGGGAACTTTCTGGGATGATGGAAATGCTCTCTTATCTCCTTGGGGGCATGGCTTACACAAGTGTAATCATTTGGCAAAACCTAGGAAACTACACTTAAGATCTGTGCATTTCGCTCTATGTAAATTATATATCAAAAAACAATTTATTGCCATTTGGAAGATTGGAAATTGCATTACAAATCAGAAGTTATTTTTTACTTGGTCTTGTTTTTTTTCTTTGTGATTCGTAGCTTAAAAGTCTTTTTGTTTTAAAGCACATTGGCCTGCCTGTCAGGGCACTCTGGCCACAGCCAGCTGAGCAACTAGCCTCCTCTCCCTCTATTCTCCTTCCTTAGAATGCCCACGTCCTGCTGTGGCCCTTAAGCATACCAGCCCTAGCCTGGGATCTGGCTGATGAGACCCTTAAAGGGACTGGACCTTTTTTGTCTTAATATTTCAAGACATAGTTTGACATAATCAGCAGGAGTAGGGGCCATGTGGTGTCATGGAGAGCCTGAGTTTTTCTGTATACTGGGAATAATAGCACAACCTTGTAGTTAGTTGTTGTCTGAGTTAAATGAGGCATCGTGGGCAGGACACCCATCCCTGTGCTTGGCACATGGGGGGCCAGAAAGTGTGGCAGCTGGGGTCCTGGCTTCCCCTGGTCTCCTGTGGCTTCTGAACAGCAGGTGCAGCGGGCAGTCTAGCATGTCTTCTGCTGCTGCAGGCCACCTTCTGGGGCTCTGGGCACACCGTCTTCCCCGCATGTCCTGTGATGCCATCTTATGTCTTGTTGAGAGCTGTGGTAGGGAACTCAGCTAAAAGATACTGACCTACTATTCTTACTGTGTTTTAAGGGTATCAGCATGGAAGCCATGAATGAGAATAAAATGGTGCCCTCTGACTTTAGCACAGGACCTATGGAAAAAACTTCCAAACCTTTGCCATTTAAGGATCCCAACTTTGTGGTAAGCATCTAAGGCAGCGGTTCTCAACCTGTGGGTCGTGACCCCTTTCACAGGGGTCGCCTGAGACAATCGGAAAACACATGTATAATTACATATTGTTTTTGTGTTTAATCACTATGCTTTAATTATATTCAATTTGTAACAATGAAAGTACATCCTGCATATCAGATACTTACATTACGATTCATAACAGTAGCAAAATTACAGTTATGAAGTAGCAATGAAAGTAATTTTATGGTTGGGGGTCACCACAACATGAGGAACTGTATTAAAGGGTTGTGGCATTAGGAAGGTTAAGAACCACTGATCTAAGGTATTTGATAAATTACAGTGGGAGGCTGGGGAGTGTTGGGGGTGGGTGGGTGTAAGAGATCAACCGAAGGACTTGTATGTATGCATATAAGCATAACCAATGGACACAAGAAACGGGGGCGACGGGGGGTGAGGGCATGTGCGGGGGAGGGGGGAGGGGGGATAGGGGCGGCCGGGGGAAGGTCAATGGGGGAAAAAAAGGAGACATATATGTACTACTATCTGTAATACTTTAAACAATAAAATAAAATAAAAATATATGTCACACACACAAAAACAAAAAACCAAGCACCCATACTTTGGCTTCTGATCGTGCTGGGCCTGCAGCCCAGGTGGCACTGGTGTCCCCTTCTCTCCAGGTTGCCACCTTCCCTGCCTTGGGCTTTGTGGGAAGGGTGGAGGCAGGAGAAGAAGGGCCCATCCTTTAAGCAAATCTAAGCTATTGTATTGTAAAGTAGAAACTGGCTACTTTTCCTGTCGTTCTCAGGGGACTTACACTGATTCAGCTTATACATAAAAGTTTTTTTTTTTTTTAAATACTGTTTTTAAAATACAGTATTGCCAGTGCCTGCAACAGATTTTGCTCTCCTTTTCCATTTTATTTTGTCATCTTCATCGGACAAAAAGAAGAAACATTTCCAGAAGGTGTGCTATGCCGTGCTTGAGGCATAATTGCATTTTCCAGCATCCCCAGTAATTTGCAAGGCAGAGACTTGTCCTCAGAAGGGAGATTAGAGATGTGGTCATGAGTTTGAATCTAACTTTGTAGTAAATTTATTTTAAAATAATGGGAAATCCCTGAGTGAAGTCTATAAAGTTAGACCCAACAAAGGATGTGATTTTCTGTGTGCATGTAAAAAACATAACCTCTTAGTAGTATTTCTACTTCATCATCAACTAACTCATGGATTTTGACAATCCAAAAGCATTGTTTTTTATAAGGAAGATTAAAGTGCACAATGTAATACTTAAAAAAAAAGGCTTAGGGGTACAAATGATTGCTGACAGAATGAGGGGTATATTACAGTTATGAATAAGCATAAATGTCACATTCTGAAATGGTACTTTCCACTGATTTTTGTTTCTCCTTGTCCATGCTTCTGATCCCAGCACTCTGGCCATGGTGGTGCAGTAGCTGGCAAGAAGAATAGAACCTGGAAGAACCTGAAACAAATCCTCGCTTCTGAAAGGGCATTGCCGTGGCAACTGAATGATCCTAACTGTGAGCTGTTTAGCACCTTCTTTGAGTGTATAATGTTTCCACTGGGAATTTTCTTACCACAAACCTACGTTATTGTGTTTGCATAAGTGGAGGAAACAGTTTTTAGCTTAGGAATTTTATAGTGGTGTCAATATAGGGAGGTTATGTGTACATTTCCTCATAACTGCATCTGTACTCTGTTGTCATGGGTGTGTGGTTTTTAATGTCACTGTTAGCATGTCAATCTGGAGAAACAAGTCCTGATATAATAATATTGGTTTGACAAACCAATAAGAAGTTTAGCAAACTTCTCATTCAGAAGTCTACTCTTAAAATTTATTTGCAAGAACAAGGTTGCCCCAGATTTGGTAGGTTTCCTAACAACCAGCTTAAAGGCAAGCTTTGTTTTACTGTCTGAGCCAGTGTTTTTCAGAGTAAATGCTTTGGGCTACAGCATTTCCAAATCTATGTAAAGTGCTCTTTTACATTCTGTTCAGCTTCATTGGAAAGTACAGGTAAAAGTTTCCTCCAGCTCCTGTCCCACTGCACATCTTTCATGGGCGGGGGTAGGGGGTGGGGGGATGTGACTCAGATGGATGACAAGTGAGCTAGTCAGTTGTCTGGGTGTGGACATTCCAGTATCTGGATGCTGAGACCCAAGCAGTGGGTCATCTGGCACCTCATTACCCTCAGCTCATGTCGCCCAAGACGGTGAAAATGGTTGTGGGCAGACGAGCTTTCCCTGCAGTTCTGCTAGAGTGGATGGTCCCTGGGGGCAGGGCAAAGCTAGCCCTTGGGCTAGAAGGGAGCTGAATGTTTGAAAATCAGTTTAGTTATCTTCTTTTTCTTTTTTTGCAGACTTCAGTATTGATGCTCCTCCATCCTTCAAACCAGCTAAGAAGTATTCTGATGTTTCAGGTCTTCTTGTGAGTATAATTATATCTCTATGCCTCATAACATGGAATTGAAGGGAAGGTTTCACAGTATTGTCTACTTATACAGTGTTCAATATTGACCACCACTGGTCCTGCCCGGAGCCCATATAATTTGAATGGGTAATGGGTTTGTGCTGGAGTGTTCACTTGTTTGTTTCAGAGTGGCTGTCACCTGGGCGTCATGTGGGCAGTCTGGCGAGAGGATTGCTCCAGAAAGGAGACCAAGTTTCACTTCCCTGTACTTATATGAAAGATGCTTCATATATTCTCATGTTAACTACATGAAAAAAAAACACACCCACAAACTTTTATAGTACTCAAGTTTAAAAAGTCTGCATTTTTGAGGGATTGTACTCTTTAAAAAATATTTAAACTTCTCAAAAGAGGCACTATGGTAAAGATAGTGGTTTTCAAACATATTTTTAAGCACCAGAAACTCCTTTCCAAGTGAAATCCTTTACAGAATCCCCTGGAGCCCACCTACCCACTGTGTGGGTCTGGTCCTCTGTCCTCCCCACTGCCCACCACAGTGACCCCTAAAGTGCTTCTAGGAACACAGTTTGAAAACCGTGGTAGGATGAGTGGGACTTCGGCAAGTTGCTGACCCTCAGGAACCTCAGGGAGCCTTGTCTCCTTTTCAGAATGTAGACGAAGGGTGGAACTGTCAGCTCACCTTCATCCTTTTTCATCACTATTCAACTCGGAAAATGGGCTTTTCTTCCTGACTGTAGAACTAATAGGT
Source organism: Myotis daubentonii (assembly GCF_963259705.1). Taxonomy (NCBI): domain Eukaryota; kingdom Metazoa; phylum Chordata; class Mammalia; order Chiroptera; family Vespertilionidae; genus Myotis; species Myotis daubentonii. The sequence goes on along the minus strand of NC_081847.1, from coordinate 75,652,272 downwards.
CACTGCACTTTTAAAAACTCATCCGCTTCATTTAAATGCTTTACATTTTTATGAAAATGTATGGCTCCAACTTCTATAACAAACTGACTAAATGGTACACAGTTTACATCGGTAAGGATTTGAGTTGTTTTTGTAATTTTGAAAATAATATTATTTGTACTCTGAATTTGTCATATGTTTTAGCTTTCCTCCAGAGAGCACACACTCCTCAGTGTATTACAAACTTTTTAATATAGGAACTTAAATATAGTGATTCTTAAAAAACGATAGAAGTGCTGTAAAATGGAACATACCTGCTTGAGTGTACATGTGGGGGGGGGGGTGCGTGCATGTGTGTGCATGCATGTATGCTGGGTTCTTTTTGTATCCACTCATGGCATGTATCTCCTCCTAAAGGTCCCCTGAGAGAAATGTTGTAGCCTTATGCTGTCTCTTGTCTACAGCCTGAAAATAGTTGCCTCATATACTTGACCCTTTTTATTTTTTTTAAAATATATTTTATTGATTTTTCACAGAGAGGAAGGGAGAGGGATAGAGAGCCAGAAACATCGATAAGAGAGAGACATCGATCAGCTGCCTCCTGCACACCCTGTACTGGGGATGTGCCCGCAACCAAGGTACATGCCCTTGACCGGAATCGAACCCGGGACCCCTCAGTCCGCAGGCCGACGCTCCATCCACTGAGCCAAACCGGTCAGGGAAACCCTTTTTAATAGTTGTTTATGGCAGAAGAACTAGCTTGGCACCAGTTACTCTGTTATGGCCCCAAATTTCTCCCTGTACCATTTTGTGCTGAGCTTGTAGAAGCCATGGGTCATGGCCAGACTTGGAGGGTGGTCTTTAAAAATGTAGCTTTATCCTCAGCATTATCAGGCAGTTCATCTGCTGTACAATGATTTTCACACATTAGGAGGCATGAAAGTCATTGTGAGAACCATTGTTCCAGACCCCTTTATGCCACTGGCAAAGGACTTGTCATGTTACATAAAACCTAACACCTCTTGCCCCAATGCATGTAAGATTCAAGAAATTCTGAACATACAAAAACTCTACCATATCATTGAAAGACAAACATAGAAGAATTGGCTAAAAGACAATTACAAGGAGGAGATACACATGACCAATAAGTGGATATTCATGCTCACTGATAATGAGGAAAAGACTCATCAGGTAGGGAAGAAGTGAATATCCTCATACATTGCTATTTGAGGTGGGAACCGACATTGGTACGGAGTCTATGGACGTCAGTTTGGCACTACCTACTGAGACAAGCAAAAGCCTGTGATCCGGCATTGCCTCCCAGACGGCTCCCTTAGAAACAGTGTGCCCAAGGAGCTGTGTGCAGAAATGTTTGGGAGGAAATGGATTAGCAGAATATTGGAGACAACATAAAGGTCAATCAGTGGGAGAAAGGGGAGTGTTTTCATACTAGTCTGTGAGCTTGATATGTATGTAACAACGAGGATTAACTTCCAAGATATATTGTTTACTGAAAGGTACAAAGCAATGTAGGCTGCATAGTACCACCTAAGTAAAAATCAGCACATGCTTACAAAAAAAATGTGAGTAATTTCTCTGGTGTGTTTATGTTTGTGTGAGGTATATGGACACAGACTGGAAAGTACCCACCTAGCAGTGGTATCCTCAGGGGAAGGCAAAAGACTTGGGATGGTAGAAGGGGACTTTAGTCTTATTCGAAATGTTGTCTTTTTTCTTTTCTCTTTTAGAGGAAAATATGTTCATCTGTTACTTGTATAAATTAAAGTTACATAATTAAAAAATAAGCCCAGCTCATGTTTATACTGACCCACCTTTTCCCAGCCAGCCAAGCAACTGTTTCCCTGTGTGTGGGCATGGCAGGGAGGCATGCAGGGTCACATCTGTGTTTAGCTAGCTGTTGTTACACAGCTATGGAAAGCACTAGGCTCTGGGCGAGATGGGGGGCAGTGAGCACCGCGGTCACCCTGCAGCGGGGGAGGCCCGAAATCTGTTTGCTGCCTGCCCTCTTTGCCGGAGGCGGCGGGGGGGGGGGGGGGGGGGGGGTGGCGTCCGGGGTAGATGGCCTTTGTTTCATTCGGGCGCCCTGGATGGAATCCGGAGGAGGTTCTAACTAGGAGTGCAGTTCTTTACTGGTTCAGCTGTGCTGTGTACTTGGCACCCTCCCTTCTGTTCAGAACTCTAGGTCAGGTGCCGTCTGTGCAAGTTCTCATTGGTGACCTTTTTGTTGGTGCCACAGTATCTGTGCATTTTGCATTAGTTATTCAGCAGCCTTCTTGGCAGTGAGGTCTGAACTTGGGCGGGCCGGCTCAGCACAGTTTGGTGGTAGGAGTGAGGTGGCCACAGGAATGGAGCCAGGCCAGGCTGGTTCTCGTATGGAGGCCGGATGATCAAAGCCAGATGCACACGCCTGCACCCCTGCTGGGAACTGCAGGCAGCCTCCCCTGCCAGTCAGATCATCTCACTGCTCATGGCCAGAAGCCTCAGAAGGGGCTTGTTGCTGCCTTTCTGTTTAAGCCTTCCTGTATATTACTGTCTTCATTACATTACTTTCTAGTGTTACAGAAAGGCAGTATCTAGATCAGTGATGGCGAACCTATGACACGCGTGTCAGAGGTGACACACGTGTCATAGGTTCGCCATCACTGATCTAGATCAAGCCAAAGGATCAGAGCTTTGTTTCTTACAGAGCTTTAATTAATCTTAGTTTTTTAGAAATAATCTCGTTTTCCTGACGGGAAGCCGTTAAGTACCTAAGGAGATCCCAGTGGCAGAATTGGAGACTTAGCGAATGAGAAACCTATGACTCAGTTCCCCACAGCTGTTGCTCCTTCACGCCCTCCCTGATTAAAGCAGCATTGCTGCTTCCAGGCCCACAGAGATGAGCATACCATCCACACTTGAGTAACTGGATGTTATGCGTCTAGACTTTAACGGCATCTCATAGTTTTCTGAAAGGAGCTCCAGATGACTCACCTTCATGTCTTCTGTTTCAAAATCTAAGAAGCCATGTGCCTTGAGATGCATAGTGGGTGAACTAGATTGTCCACTCTGCACATGGGAAAACAGAACAAAAGAGAATGTTGGTATGTCAGTGGGAAACAGGTTCTCTTTTCTGTGATGGTCCTAAGTGTTCATTTAGTAGTTCATTCATTCATCTATCATTTGCTGTACAAACACTGCCTGAAGGCCTACTGTGCTCTGCATTGCACTAGGAGCCAGGATTCAGTGATAAGCACAGCACAGGGTTCCTGCCTCAGGGAGCCTCAGAGCTTGGGCGTTAATCAGAGGCTCTTGCAGATAATATACGTAAAAGCAACAGCGATAAGCATCCCATAGGGGACACATGTGGTGAGGTGAGAGGGTGGGGTCCTGACCTCCTGTCGGGGGCAGATAAGGCTTCCCTGATGACAAGACTTTGGGGGCTGAGTCCTATGGGATGAACGGGTGATTACTGAGCATAGTGAGCCAAGGAAAGGGAAAATGGAGCGTAACCAGAGGGAGAGACTTGGAGCCTGGGAATTGGGACAGCGAGTGCGGACATGTAGCTGAGGAAGAGCTGGCAGGGACATAGGAGCCATGCTGAGGACTGGGGCCTTTGTCCCGGAAACAGAGAAGAGCCACTGAGAGGTTTCATAAAGGACACGACCAGAATTGCAAGTTGCAAAGATGAGCCTTACTGTAGTTGCAAGTTGTAGGATGGCTGTCCCTCCTGGTGGAAGAGTGGGTGTTGGTGGCTAGCCCAGCACTGCTATGGAGCCCTGGGAGCCGTGGAAGTGGTACAGGGAGGGTGAGGATGGGTAGGAGAGGGATGCCCTGGAGTAGGAGGAAGGCAGCAGGGAGGGGCATGGAGGTGCTGCTCCCTGCCTTGGGAACAGATCTGCAACATTTGTTTGAAGCAGGTGGGAGATTGAAGGCAGGGATGATCATCATGAATTCAGTTTTGTAGCCCTTGAGGCACCAACCAGAAGAGTCCTAGAATCTGATGTGGTTATTCCTCTTCCTCCCATTCATTCCCTGAAGTCTTAAGTCTGGGAAGATTAACACGTCTTCACCAAAGTGCGCAATTTAGTGTTCTTGGCAACAGAGTAAGACATGATGAAGATGTATTTCACTTTCAGTAAAATAGAAGAAAAAAAATTAAACTTGAACTTAAAATAGTCACCACCAACAGCTCTCTGCCCTTCTCTGTGCCTGCTTCCCACCCAGGCCAACTACACTGACCCCCAGAGCAAGCTGCGGTTCAGCACCATCGAGGAGTTTTCCTACATTCGGAGGCTGCCCTCTGACGTTGTCACTGGCTACCTGGCCCTGCGGAAGGCCACAAGCATCGTGCCCTGAGCCTTGAGAAGTGGCGATGAAGTGGAAAACTTTCCAAGCCAGACTTGGATGCACAGTTTTGTTTCATGGAAACGCTCATTCTGCTGTCAGTCTGGAAATGTCAGCGCTGGGCCTTGGAAAGAATGTTTGGCTTTAAGGTGTGTGTTTTTTCTGTGTTTTCCCTCCAAGTGTGATATTTCCTGTTGAGTTAAATTATATTTCACTTGTTGCCCCAAGTAAAGGCATTTGACAAGAAAATAGGAAATTGTGCTTTTAATTTAACCTAAGTACGCCCCCAAAGTTTTGCTTCAGTGTTGTGAACTCTCTTGTAACACATTTAAAGACTATAGTGAACCCCGACAACAGGGCTGGATTAGGCCGGATCCCAGTGACTCCCTCTTTAGAGCACATTAGTGCTGCTGTTTGATCAGAATGTTGGGAGGAGGTCCAACATTGGGCCTGGAGAAGGGAGGAGGGCTGGGTAACTCGCCTGTCCCCCTTGGGCCCGTCCTCGCCCTGGGCCTCAGCCTCCGACTCAGCCTCTCTCCAGCCAACAACCGAGAGAGACACATGCCTGTTACTTAGCCACCCAGCCTGGCATTTCATTGTAGCAGCCGGGCTGGCCAGAACCCATCCTGAGGTGTGGGTACGAACTGGGACTCCCCTTCAAAGAAGGTCTTTTGTCCTGGTGAGGACCAGCCCCTTTGACTGAAGCCCGCCCCAGAGCGGCAGTGTTTGCTCGCCCATCTTAAGAGAAAAGGACGCACTGGGCCGGGAGGAGGGCAGTGTGGAGACGTGTCCTGAGCCTGAGTCCTGCTCCCGTATCTCTAGGGAGGACAGAGGAACCAGGCCTGGGGCGTCTGGACCAGCGTTGCCTCAACTTTGGGGGGTTAGGCAGGCACGCAGGGAGAGCTCCTCCTGCACCCCTCTCCGGGCTTAGGAAAGAAAAACAAAGCCGAGAGTCAGCTGGGAGAGCAGCCAGTGGGGCAGGTGGCAGCTGCCCGGAACCTGGCTTCCTTTTCTCTGGCCCATGTGGCCTGTGTGTCACTCAGCACCTTCTCAGTAACTAGTGGAGAGAGGGGAGGGGTGCTGTGCGACTTCTCCCTGTCCCCACGGGAAGGGAATGAGAGGTGGGGAACCTTCCCTAAGCCCACGAGCATGAAGCATCTGAGCCTCCCGTGAGGGTCCTCAACCCTGGACAGCATCAGCACCACCCGAGGCCTTGTTCTAACACAGACTGAGGGCCCCACTCCCAGAGAGTCTGGTCCAGTATGTAGGGTGTGGGGCCCAGGAATTTGCATTCTCACAAGTGATGCTGATGCTGGTCCTTAGACCTCACACGGAAACTCACCAGAAACTGAAGTCCTGAAAGGCCAGAGGCTGCTGCTTCGGCTCCTCCAGCTCCTCATTTCCGGCCCCCAGTCAGGCTAGGAAAACCCCAGCTTCCCTTTTGGTGAAACGGAGTAAGCAAGCCAAGGGCCCTTCCTGCTTCGCTTCCACCTTCTGTTATACAATGAAAACTTGGGGCAGGTGCCCTTTTCCCCCCTGGAAGCCCCCCCCCCCCCTTGGATAGAGCCGCACTAATCTTCTAACACTGACCACTGGCCGCTACCTCAGACCTGCCGATTCAGTCTCCTGGGCCCGGAGCCAGGATGGGGAGGGGAGGGGAATCTGCCCTGCTCACGTCCACTGTGGCCCCCCCTGCAGGCCTCTCAGCTTCGGGGTTTGTGCCATGACCCTCTGACAGTCACCTGGGAACGACTAACGTGCAGATTCCTGGGCCATGCACCCTGGACCTGACTAATGCCGGGAGTGGGCCCAGGCACCTGCCTTTAACAATGATCCCAGCTTGACTGTGACGCACAGGAGTGTGAAAACCCCGGCCTCCGCACGCAGGCGGAGGGGAAGCACGTGTGCTGGACACCTGGCTCCCTCCTTTCCTGTTCCCCACCAGGCTGTCCTTGCCTCATTTTGCCAGAGAGCTGAGTTTCAAAGGTCAGGTCGTTTCTCTCACCCCAAGCAATGGGGGAGGGGGGCGGTTTGGGGGGGCAATTGGGGGGCATGGGGGGCAAGCTGAGCCAAACTAAAATTCAGCCTGTGAACAGTTCCAACAATGACCCCTCCTGCAGGTGGGCAGCTCTGTGCCAGTAGCCCTGCTGTCCGTGGTTCTCAGCCCTGGCTGCACATTAGCATCACCTGTGCTTGGGGGAAGGCGAAGGGAGATAGAAAAATACCCAGGGATTCTGATTCAACTCGCCTGAGCTGGGGCCTGGGCGTAGTCGTTGTTAAACTCCCCAGATGATTCTCACGTGCAGCCAGTGTTGAGAACCCTTGCTAAGGGTAACTACAGAGTATTTCACGCGGGGTACATTTTCTTCACGGATCAGCTGTCTGTTTCCATCCTGGGGCCATGGACAATTTGGAAAGGGTTTCCGTGTGTGTGTGTGTGTGTGTGTGTGTGTGTGTATGTGTGTGTTTAAAATGCGTTTTCACACAGCCTCCCAGAACTGGACTTGGAAACATGAATGTCACTAAGGACTCCTCCCTCTTCCATCTTTACCCGCCACATTCAGTCAGTCCCCAGATTTGCTCTTTTCTTACATTCCTCTTCTGTCTGCACCCTTCCTCCCTGACTTAGCACATCACTTTCTGCCTGGACATTCTAGTGCAGTGGTTCTCAACCTTGGCTGCACATTAGAATCACCTGGGAATCTTCTTAAAATCCTGATTTCTGGGCCTCATATTAGAATCACCTGGGAATCTTTTTAAAGGAATGAGGCCCAGAAATCAGGATTTTAAAAAGATTCCCAGGTGATTCTAATGTGCAGCCAAGGTTGAGAACCACTGTTCTAGTGCCTCCTAACTGCTCTTTCTGATGGTCTGACCCCACTCCTCCACCCTCTCCTCTGCCATCAGAGGGCCTTCCCACAATTTTGGGTGAGAACTTGTCTTTGCCCGTCATGGCATGTCCACTGGTGGTTTGCCACAGAGACCTTGTTAATTCTGGCATTGGCCTATAGGATACAAAGGCTAAACTCAGCCTCTTAAAAGAGAAAACAATTAGCTGAAAAATCAGATTGTTTTCTTTTTTAAAAAATTCTTTACTGTTTAAAGTACTACATATAGTATTACATATGTCTCCTTTTCCCCCCATTGACTTCTTCCCAGCCACCCCACACATGCATATAAGCATAACCAATGGACACAGATTGTTGTCTTAAGGCCAAACTGAGGCCCAATCTGCTCTGAGTGGAGCTGGGCTCTTCCAATAACCGATACTTGTCTTCGCTGGAGGAGGAGAGCAGGGTGTTATTGGGCACAGTTAGAGCTACCTGTAATGTTGGACAAGTGCTTTCCAGAGCTGGGAGCAGTCCATGTGGATGAGGGGGACCCATTTTGCCCCCACCTCCCAAGTTAAAGCATGCATCCACCTGGATTTTGAGTATATTTTGTAATTGTGCCAAATGTGTTTTCATTGAGAAATCTCTCATTTCTGAATCCCTAGCCACTGGAAAGAGACATCAGACACTTGATGCTGTTTCCAGTGACCTAGAATCGCTTAGTGTAGTAGAAATAAAGGGCAAGGAGAGAAACTAATGGTGTGTGGAGTAAAGAAACCTGACCAAATAGGACAGATACCTTGGGAAGAGATTGGAAACAATGTCCTCTTACAAATGCATGAAATTACTATTGTTATTTAAAGTAATGACCTGACAGGAATGTGTGGGCCCTATTTGGGTTCTTATTCAAACAAACAAACAAACAAACAAACAAAAAGAAAAAAACATTTTTGAGACAATTGGCAGTTTGATATTTTGATGATACTTAGGAATTCTTATATTTTTAGTTGTGGCAATGGTCTTGCAATGTTAAAAGATTCATATCTTTTAGAAGCACATCCTGAAATATTTATGGATGGAATGATATGATATCTGGGTTTGTTTCAGGATAACACGAGAGAGAGGAAGTGGATAGGAGTAGTGTTGAAACAGATTGGCCATGAGTCAGTAATTGTTGAAATTGAGTGATGAGTACATAGAGGTTCATTATACTATTCTACTTGCATGTGTTTGAATTTCTCCATAATAAAAAGTTTTTTAAAAGCACATGACGTTTTTATTACTAAAAATTGTGATAATTTTTACCTAAAATTGGTGGTCTGCATTAGCTTGACGCGGCTTGTGGATGCTGAACTTTGAGAAATGCTGCCTGAATGGTAGGAGGTCTTAAATAGAGGGGACACCCAGTTCCTAAGGCATTTCACAAAGACTAGGATAGAAGGAAAGGACCACAGGCAGGTGAAGCTGTTCTCTGGGTGTTCTTCACAGAGGTCTTCCTTGTGTGTTCTGTTGGCTGTATTTCCTGGGTAGAGGTTGGCATGGGAGTAGAGAGACCAAAGACATCAGCTTCGAGTTTCTCCTGGGGTATAAATAGACGATACTGGAATGGGTTTGGGATGCATTAGAATGACGCACTGTGGTTTGAGAAAATACCTGTCGATCTAGTTCCTGGTAGAACTTGCAATGTTTGTACATCTACACAAAGAAGGAAATTGGATCACCGAAGAACTTAGCACATGGACAAACTTTTAGTTCAAGGAATTGCTTTCAACTGTTTATGCTTTTAAATTAAATTTTAACTGCTTATATGTTTATGCCTATATTAAGGAATTGCATTGAAAGAGGCGAGGAGACTCAGCCCTATAAAAATACCCCATGGGCCCCCCACTGCTCCGCAGGGTGCACTTCTTGGTTGGCACACAGAGCCCGATAGCCTGGGTTTGACTCCCCTGTCTACGATTGACTAACTCCGTGTGGTCTTGGGAAAATTACTAACTTGCTCCAAAATTCTCAGATTCCTTATCTGTAAATGAACATCATCATGGTATCCACCCCCCATGATCGCCAGGATCAAATGAGAAAATGTCAGAAGAGCATTTAATCAGTCCCTTGCCCACATGCCCAGCCAGTAAGAAGTATGATCACTCATCTTCGTCTGGTCTCGGCATTAGAAAGGCGGATCTTTTCCTGACTCACCAGTCGATGCGCACCTTCTGCCTCTCAGTTCTTCCTTTTCTGTGGCTCCTAGGACTCTTGGCTCCAAATTGGCAGCCCACGTGTAGTAACTAAGCAACATCGTAGGATCGCCATTTCTGTGTGTTCCTCTCATGGCCGGCTCTACCTGCTTCCCCTTGTCGCCATTGCCTATCTTGGTCATTTGGTCCACCTTTTATCCTGTGTATTTTTATAAGCTGGCTTAGTGTGTTTATGGAGCAGGGGAAGGAGTAAATAACTAGCTAAATAAATAAGTGATCTGTGACTAAGGCCAAGGGAAGGAAGGAGTCACGGGGTGGAGTGTAGAGGGCTCGGATGAATGAATGAATGAATAAGAGAGGAGGACCTAATAGAAGCCACCCACTGGGCCTCTTCAAAATCATTATTGCTTTTTGCCTTCCTTGGTGTTCATCATGTCTGCGACTGTTGTTTTCCTGTAATACGGGGCCATAAAACCCTTAAAAACAGAAAAGGGGCAAGATGTCTGTTTTAGTGGCAGGGTTGGGTGTGAAAATGGGGCACCTTTCTTCCCCCTGCAAACACAGAACCTCTGGGTTCAGCCTGGTTTTCTTCCATGACTCAGTGGCCTCCATCCACTGGTGTTTCTGTCCCAGCTGCAGACAAAGCCTTTCCCGGGAAGAGGCAGTGTTTTCCTGGCCAACAGGATGCTGACTGCTGACAAGCGCACAGAATGCACCTAACACGCCACCGTCCTCTACTCAGGGTCAGGAAGATGAGTCACCTGCACCAGCCTGGGCTCCTCCGGTCCTCAGATCTTTCCAGTGTGGATGTAAAGGGCACGGCCTGGGGATTGGCAATGTGGAAGAATGCAAGAGCTTTTTTCAGGGACCTGAGGCCTCAGTGACTGATATCTCCCCTCATAACAACTGGGGAGGAAACTGCTAACTAGAGATAAAGATGAGAGTTTCTGGTCTTTTCAAAGGAAAAGTCCCTTTAGAGACAATATCAGAGCTTGAAAATGAGGTGTCTGGAAAGTACACATTAGTGCAGTTCCCCCAAACTTCTTGCTTGCCTGTCTGGAAGGTTTTGTAAAGAAACAAAGTCCTAAGTGTCTGGGGACACTTGTTACCTTTTTTCTCTGAAATTCGATGCTGCCATTTCTTTGCTTATGGAGTGGCAGAGGGCCAATAGCTTTTGCCTCAGCCTCAGGGGTAACCATGGCTATAGGAGCCAAGGAGCAAGGCAAGACAGAGCATTCTAGGAATGGACTGTGCAGGTGGGGACGTCCAGACGGACGCTGGGCCTGGGAGAGCAGGGGCAGGTCCTCATGGCGGCGCTGCCTGGGCCAGGGGAAGGGGGGCTGAACCACCTGGACATGCTCTCAGAAAGCTGATTCCCTAGGCCTACAGTGAGGTTCAGCTTTTATTTGTAGAAAGCCTTTTGTTTCTTTGTTTTCCTCGTTAATCTTTTTTCTCTAATTTAAGTGAGTAGGAAAAACCCCCACTATACAAAAAAGTCAGACTTACACATTAAAAACCATTGCTAAGTGAATAAAAAAAATCACAAAACCATAGGTGGACCCCATTTTTATAGTAACAAAAAAATCAATAAGAAAGGAGTGGAATTGGGGTAGGAGTGATGAATAAGGGAACTTAAACTTTTTACTCTGAAACCTGGAATTTTTGGAAAGAGCACATAAAAGTTTTAAAGGGGCAGAAAACTCAACCTAGAGTTCTGGGGTGGGAATCTTTCCTCTGGAACTCAGGCTTGTCCTGGAGGCCCAGGCTCCTTCCTGGGCTGCCCCAGTCCCCAAGGAACACCCACGCCCTGGCCCGTCCATCAGGATGGGGCCCTCCCTACCCCACCGGGTCAGGCATGCCAGCCTCCTGATGGCGCAGTGGCTGCACATCACGCATGGAAAGCACTGCTCCCCACCCTCCACAGTCTATTCCGTGTGATGCTCACTACAGGCCCGTGAGGTAGGTATGGCAGCATGTCCATTTCACACCCGAGGAACCTGAAGTTCAAGGAATGAACTGCTCAGCTCCAAGGAGGCATGGAGGGCAGTGAGCCAGGCCCCCTCCTGCCACACACAGGGTTCCTTTCAGTCCTTGCTTCCTTTGGCAAGACAGGTTGGCACTGAGCTACCTGAGGAGGGTGGGAAGGAGCGCAGGGACCCTGCCTGGCGGTAACGCGAGAACGCCGGAATTGGCCTGCAAGCGTATATTCCCATGGAGCCTTCTGCAGTGGTTGACTCCATGTGCAACTTGGCTCGGCCACAGTACCCAGATTTTGAGTCAAATACCAATCTAGATGTTGCTGAGAGGGTTTTGGATTTTTCTTTTAGATTAGATTAATATTTAAACCAGTAAACTTTGAATAAAGCAGATTACCGTGACATGAGTGGGCCTCATCCAATCAGTTGAAGGCCTTACTAGAAAAACACTGAGGTTGTATGTCTCTGGAGAACCCTGACCAATACACTTTCTCTAAAGATGATTGGGTGAACACGTTTATTTTAAACTACCTTTCCTGACATTTCCACACCTAGCGGTGAGGCTTGCACATCTTACATGCTTCATAAATACTTGAGTGAAAACCAATTGCTAGACTAAAAATGCTCGATGGCCTTGCCAGATATTTAAACTATTATTTTGTTCCCTTATGAGTCATTGAATCTAATGGAAAGGAATAGAAATTGTCTTGATTAAATCAGGAGAGGGAGGGTAGGAGCAATGAATGGTGAGGTGCCTTCTATTTCTGAAGATTCTGTTACCTACCCTCACTCCAGAAACCGTAGGTTTGGTTTCCTCTTTTAAATCAGAGAAAATGGGGACTGGCAAAGCCAGAAGAAGGCACCATTGCCTTTCACTCCCTCCGCTCCCTCCCCAGGGTACCCTGCACCTCTCGCTGTGCAGGCCCCTTCTGTAAGGAGGGGCCCAATCTCATTCTGTCCACCCACCGCCTCACCATGAACAGATACTCCCTTGTTACCATCTGAGACCAGCATGAATGTACTGAGTGCTTTGCCTAGCAGTATTTGCATTGGGAGAAGAGCCCAAAGAAACAGCTCCCAATAGGGAGCATCATTGCTTCCATTTTAACCATGAGGGAAACTGAGGCTCAGGGATGTTGGACGGTCTTCCCAGAGGTCATGGGCTGAGCAGTCCAGAGGCTGTTGGAAGGAGAAAGGCGCCTGGAAGGTGTGCGTGGGCTTCTCTGGAGTCCCCATTCCCCGCGTCTCATCACTTCTTGAAGAGCAGATCCTCGTGAAGGGATTGAGACTTTGCATCCTGGCTTCACCATCCTCACAGCTACATCCTGAATAGGAAAAACTGCTTCTTAATTCCCATTTAAATTTCTGGCCTAATATCTCCTTTCAAATAACTTGTGTCTAACACAACATTTCATTTCCCACTATGCGGTCAGCTCATTTATTCCCTGTCCCGTGTCACTTGGAGAGTCCCCTTATCCCTCAGCACTTAGCAGTCACCTCCTCCAGAAAGCTTCTCTGTCCCTTCCCTGCCCTGCACTCCCCCAAGCACTGCTAATGGGGCCCTGGCAGTCTGCAGGCTCCATGTGCTCTTTGCATGGTCACCAGGCTGAGGGAGCTCAGAGCAGGGAGTCTGACCCCGAGCAGTGGGACAGCTTGGTAAACGTGTGTTGACTAAACCAGGGAGATAGTAGAAATTAGTAAACTAGGGAATATTCCTTTGTAGAGGGGGACATGACTAGAAATTTCTAATCATCTTGCCTGATACATAATGGATATTAAGTGTTTATAGAATAATACTTAGAAGTGAGAGCGTTGTACTTAGAATAAATACCTTCTTACCTGAGTTATACAGTAGGAATATGTGTCAGTGTCACTGTCATTTCTGAGTAAAAATGTTAATAGCCGTGAAGAGAATGTTTTCAACCTAAAAATTTTCTCCCATAAATTTTATAACACCGTTGGCATTCTTGTTGCTTATCTCGATTCTCATAATTAGTATGAATTTTAGCCCCAAATTATGCATTGTAGGTATTTTCAACTTAAAATTCCATATGACATTATTCCAAGGGTTTGCCAGTCACTTAAGATAAACTAGAGCAGCGGTCGCCAACCTTTCAGACCTCACAGACCACCGGTTGGCAACTGCTGAACTAGAGGCCTGGTGCACGAAATTCATGCACAGGTAGGGTCCCTTGGCCTGGCCGGTGATCAGGGCCAATTGGGGCCTTCCTTTGTTCCGCGCCACCCCTGGTGATCAGCGTACGTCATAGTGAGCAATCGAACTCCCAGTCTCCTGGTTGAACTCCCGAGGGGACACTATGTATATTAGCCTTTTATATATCTACTAGAGGCCTGGTGCACAAAAATTTGTGCACTCGGGAGGGTCCCTCAGCCTGGCCTGTGCCCTCTCGCAGTCTGGGACCCCTTGGGGGATGACCACCTGCTGGTTTAGGCCCCCTCCCTGGGGAATTGGGCCTAAGCTGGCAGTCAGACATCATTCTGGCAGCCTGGGAGCCCCCAGGGGATGTCCACTTGCCAGTGGGGAGCATGCCTAAACTGCAGTCGGACATCCTTAGCGCTGTTGAGGAGGCGGGAGAGGCTCCCACCACCACCGCTGTGGCTGACAGCCGTCAGCCTGGCTTGTGGCTGAGCAGAGCTCCCCCTGTGGGAGCGCATTGACCACCAGGGGGAAGCTCCTGCATTGAGCGCCTGCCCCCTGGTAGTCAGTGTGTGTCATAGTGACCAGTCTTTCCCAGTCTTTCTGCTGTTAGAATATGCTGTTTGCATATTACCCTTTTATTATATAGATAGAGGCCTGGTGCATGGGTGGGGGCCGGCTGGTTTGCCCTGAAGGGTGTCCTGGATCAGGGTGGGGGTCCCGGTGGGGTGCCTGGCCAGCCTGGGTGAGAGGCTGATGGCTGTTTGCAGCTGGTCACACCCCCTTCAGGTCTGGGGTCCCCACTGGGGTGCCTGGCCAGTCTGGGTGAGGGGCTGACGGCCATTTTCAGGCTGGCCAAGCCCCCGGCAATGGAAGCTCCCAAACTCTCCTTTTTTTCTTTTTCTTTTTTTTTATTCTGGGATTTATTTACCTTCTATAATTGAAACTTTGTTGCCTTCAGTGGAGCTGAGAGCCGGCTCCTGCTCGCTCCAGCTCCGTGGCCACAGCCGGCTGAAAGCAGGTATCTGGGGTTTATTTATCTTCTATAATTGAAACTTGTTGCCTTCAGTGGAGTTCAGAGCCAGCCAGGAAGCTTGGCTTCCTCCATCACTGGAGCAACCAAGCCTCCTGCTTGCTTCAGCTCCATGGCTGCTGGCCGCCATCTTGGTTGGGTTAATTTGCATATAGTTGCTCTGATTGGCTGGTGGGTGTGGCTTAAGGCATAGCAAAGTTACGGTCAATTTGCATCTTTGTCTTTAATTAGACTAGATACTAATAAAAGGGTGATATACAAATTGGTCACAACGCCCTCATAGTCACAGCCGGATATGCTAATTAGTCATGACCAGTATGCAAATTGACCATCACTCCAACACAATAAGAGAGGGATATGCTAATTAGCCCTGGTATGCTAATTAGCCATGGCCAGTATGCAAATTGACCATCACTCCAACACACAAGATAGCCGCCCCTATGTGGCCACAAGATGACCGCCATAAGATGGCCTGCAGGGGAAGGCAGTTGGGGTAAATCAGGCCGGCAGGGGAACGGTTAGGCATTGATCAGACTGGCAGGCAGAAGCGGTTAGGGGCAATCAGGCAGGCAGGCAGGCGAGTGGTTGGGAGCCACTCCCTGGATTGTGAGAGGGATCCCAGATTGGAGAGGGTGCAGGCTGGGCTGAGGGACACCCTCCCCCAGTGCATAAATGTTGTGCACCGGGCCTCTACTATAGAAGATAAGATCCACCTGATTGGCCTCAAAATTTCTGGTCAGTTCAACAAATTCAAAATTGCTGCGTTTAGACATTTGGCACTACCCTGTTCATTTTTCATTCATTCATCCATTCATGTGGAAATGGAAGTTCCTATCATAGGAGTGTTAGTAAGGTGGTCAAGGAGATAATCAATAAGCAAGAAAAAGAAGGTCGGTAGTGTACCGATTGGTGGACAGTAGTGCAGGGACGAAACCTAAATGCACAGTTGACTTGTGTCGAAATGGTGTTGTAATAGTTAAGGAAAACTAGGTAAAAAGGAGTGGGGCCCAGCTGGGCTGGATCTTGAGCAGAGTGCAGAAAAGGAAAGGGGCTAATTTAAGTATGGAAATTTTCTTTGGATAATAACTAGCCATTCCATGTAGGCAATACAAATAAATCTGTAGTAATTTTGAAAAGTAAAGGGACAGCAACAAGATGGCATGGTGAGTGGCTGGTCCCTCAGCCGGCGGAGCTGGAGGAAAGGCAGCCTGCGGCCTCTAGCAGTGACTCAGGCAGGAGGAATGTAGCCAGGCTGCCTGCAGCTGCGATAAGGAGGACAGGATGGGGCGCTGCTGGGACATCCTGGATCAGCCTGGGGATTTTCCATGTAGGAGCACTTATGGAGGCCAGAGCCAGAGCCCAGGAGAATTCTGGCCTGCATGCCAGGCAGATCCTCGAGTGTGCGCCAGGAGAGAGGAGAATTGCTAACCTCCATCACCAAGGCACAGCAGAGACTGGGAAGGACACATAGCTGAGGTCCAGGGTGCTGTGCCTGGCTCACATTTTAAACGTAGCCTCTGTCACTCGGCAGATCTCAGCGTTCATAAATGACTGCCACCTGAACCAGCAACACCCCCTCAGGATCCCTGGGCTCCTTTGCACCACGGGCAAACCCTTCCTGGGCATCCACTCACCGGGCTCCGGTGGGACCAGGCACAAGGCACCGTCTTCCCCTCAGAAGCAATCTCGTTCCCCGGGAAACAATCTTGACTGTTTCTCTGGAGGCACAGGTTCCTGCCTCCTCTTTGCTTCTTTTTATTCCGTAATGGAGTCTGCAGCTCCCTACAACCTAAAACTGTTCTAAGATTTTTAAAGTATATTTAAAATATAAAGGCTTTAAAAAAAAAAAAAAAAAAGAAGAAGTCATTCTACAACCCCCAGTGGAACAGCAGCGGCTGAATCACATATGATTGAAGAAAATCTTACAGATCCTAAATGCTGCTTTTCAAATTTTAGGCACAATGAAGTATCAACTAGTTATTAAGTAAAAACACGTCTGCTTTAGCCTTCTTTACTGCTACTTTCAATATCTAGTGTATGATCCACAAGAATTGCTATTAACACGTACTTTAAACATTCTGATTTGACTCATTTCTAATTCAGAGTAATATGTTCCTTGGTGTGACTTGAAAAGAAGAAATGGTTTTTAACATTGTTTCTCCCTTAAGAAGTAATATTATTTGCAGAATTTCCCTTAAAAGCATTTTTGGAAATGACTCAGAATGCTCACTGACTCCACTTCATTCTACCTTGCAGAAATTGTGATAATGAAGCAGCAATTTCCCGTAATAGCTAGGTGCAGCAAACCCCCAAACAAGTAGATTGCGTATCTTATTGTGCATATGCAAAGTCTGGCCAGTTCTTAGAGTAATTTGTGAGGCTATAAATATGTTTTACTCTAATTTTATCCATCATGTGTTTTGTGTGCTGTTGTTTAGGGGGATGGGAAGATTTGAGAAGGGGAGAGAGATGCTGTTGAGGGGAAGTTTGGGGAAAAGCTCTTCTTGTTCTCAGTAGAAATATCTCAGATACAATGTCAGTGCCTTGATTGGCCTATTAGTGGCACATGGATGATGATACCTTCATGTAATCAAGTTATGAAAGACTTCCTGTTGAATGGAAAATAAGTGGGCCAGGGAATGCCTTTGGAAAATTAAAATATGCACCATGAGCCCTGTCACTGCTGAAATCCTAACATCTCACTTTGTTTTACCTGCCATCTCTCTGGCTCTCTTGTTTCCATAGTTTCTCATACTTCTTCACACCACAGTCTGCACTCTGTTGCCCACCCTTTGCCACTTTCTTCCTGGTTTCATTTTCTTTCCTGCCCAGCCCATACCACTCACCATGCATGAACCAGGACAGAAATAAGGGAGATGTGCTCCTCGTTGAGTTAGCAATGGCTTTGGCCTCTCCAAATGAAAGGATCAAGAAGCTCATGAAACAATCAGCCAATCAAAAAGCTGCAGAGCACCTGGTGACCTCACCGTCTGAAAGCTCATTTCCGAGCATGGCCCGCACCAGAGCAATGGCCTGATGAGATTCCTTTTGGGGGCAGTTTGCTCACTTCCCCTCCACTGGTAATCAGTGATGGAAGGATTCTCAGTGTGAGCGAAACCTGGCTGGAGGCCCACGTGCTGCTCAGGCCCATGAAACAAAACCTTCGTTTCCCAGAGCCATCGCCTCACAGCCAGGCCTCACGGGGAAGTAGGGAATGCTGGATTTGGAGTCTGAGGATCTGGGATGGAGCTCCAGACATTTACTTATTAGACAGGTAAAGGGTGGTTACAAAAATACTCAGAACTTTTCATGGGCTCATCTGAAAATGAAGGTCATAATAACCGCGGGGTGTGGAGCATATGGAAAATTTCATGTAAATGTGCTTTGTGAGATGATACAGACATGAAGTACCTTGGTAGTCAGATTACTAAATACTAGAGGCCTTCCTTCCCCTGGCTGCCGGCACCAGCTTCCCTCGCAGCCCCGGCTTTGTCCGGAAGGTCATCCGGTCTAATTAGCATATTACGCTTTTATTATAATAGATTACAAAAGATGCTTCTTGAGCAAGCGGAGGTATTATGCAGGCAGTTTCAGAGCTGCCTGTTTCATTGCCACATTCACAATGTGATTCTTAAGGCCTTTTATACCTGGAACTTGGCTACCAATTGAATATTTAAAAGAAGTTTGAGAAAACCATGGCCAATTGGTATTTAGAGAAATGTTATTAGAGGTGTAGGCTTTGTTGACAGACAGGAAAGCTCTTGAATTGGTCAGGGCCTGAAACATCCTTCCCAACCTGTCAGTCCAGTGGTTCTCAACCTTCTGGCCCTTTAAATACAGTTCCTCATGTTGTGACCCAACCATGAAATTATTTTCGTTGCTACTTCATAACTGTAATGTTGCTACTGTTATGAATCGTAATGTAAATATCTGTTATGCAGGATGGTCTTAGGCAACCCCTGTGAAAGGGTCGTTCGACCACCAAAGGGGTCGCGACCCACAGGTTGAGAACCGCTGTGTCAGTCTATCATTCTAAGTGAGAGAAAAGAGAGGTAAGAGTTGATCAGGTGTTTTAAACAGCAGGAGTGGGAAGCTAGTAAATGCTGGGGACCGCTGCTGTTACTCAGGCTGTGGTAGTCATCAGGGCTGTTCATTCTTTCATTCTCTAAATGGTGTACTTTGATGAGCTTGAGTTTTAATTCTGATGCCCTTTTTCTTGCACAGTTAGTATTTTTTGTGTTCTAAGAAATCTTTGCCTACGTTAAGGTCATGAAAATATGCTACAGTTTCTTCTAGATTCTAGAAGCATTATAGCTTCCCTTTTCTACTTAAGTTTATTGTCCATCTTGAATTATTTTGAGTATGATGCCAGGGTTTGGATAAATGCATAATGACCAATATTCATCATTATGGTACCATTCAGGGTATTTTCAATGCCCTGAAAATCCTCTGTGTGCTGCTTATCCCTTCGTTCCTCTCAACTCCTGGCAATGTACAAGTCTTTTGCCTCCTTGGTTAAATTTATTCCTCGGTATGTTGCTTTTTATGCTATTGTAAAGGAATTGGTTTCTTAATTTTATTTTCAGATCGTCCATTAGCACCAACATAAACATGATTCCTCTACCCCAAAGTGTTCCCCCAATCTGACCCATTTTGTCAAGTAGTATTTTTAAATTTTAATTTTTCAATTGTTTGCCACAAGTGTATTGAAATACAATTTATAATTGTATATTGACGTTGTATTCTGAGACCTGCTAAATTCACTTAGTATTTCTAAGTTGCTTTAATTTTTCTTCCCATTCTTTATGCCTATTATTTTCTTTTTGCCCCATGGTCCCAATAAATAGTGAACTTCAATGCATGTTGAATAGAAGTGGTGAGAGTGGGTAGCCTTGCCTTGGTCTTCATCTTAAGGTGAAACTTCCAATACTTCGACCATTATGTATGATGTTAGTTGTAGGGTGTGTTTTCTTTGAAATGCCCTCTATCAGGTTGAGTTAGTCTCCTTTTATTCTTTGTGTGCTGAGAGTTTTTATCACGAAGTGTTGAAATTTGTAAAATGTTTTTCCTGTATCTATTGGTGATATGATATGATTTTTCTCTTTTATTCTGTTAATGCGATGAATTATATCGATTGATATAAAACAACCTTACATTCCTCGGGAAAATTCCCAAGTTTTGGTCATGTTGTATTCTCCTTAAAAAAAAAATGCTGGGTTCAATTTGCTAATATTTTGTTAAGGATGTTTGTGTCTGTTCATAAGGGATACTGGTCTGTGGTTTTCTCTTCTCATAATGTCTGTCTGGTTTTGGTATTAGGATTGGATTGGCCATTTTTTAAAAACTGGGAAGTGGTTTCCTCCTCTCTTCTTTGAAATAGTTTGTATACAATGGATATAATTTTTTCTTGCAAGTTTGATATAATTTGCCAGTGAAACCATCTGTGACTGAGGTTTTCTTTGCAAAAGGTTTTTGTTGTTGTTGTTATTAATCCTCACCAGAGGATCTTTTTCCATGGATTTTTAGAGAGACTGGAAGGGCGGGGGAGAGACAGAGACATCAATGTGAGAGAGACAGACACATTGATTGGTTGCCTCCCGCACAGGGCTGGGGATCGAGCCTGCAATTGAGGTATGTGCCTTTGACCAGAATCAAACCCGGGACCCTTCAGTCCAAGGGCCAACACTCTATCCATTGAGCCAAACCAGCTTAGGCTGAAAAAGGTTTTTAATTACACATTCAATTTTTAAAATCAGCATGGGGATTTTCTATTTTTAAATCTTCAGATTTTCTATGTCTTCCTGTGTCAGTTTTGGTAAGTTGTGTCCCCCCTCCTCCCCCAAAGAATTTGTCCATTTTATCTAACTTTCAATATTTTTAGCATAAAATTGTTCAAGAACCCTTATTAACCTTTATTAATCCTTTCTGTTTTCAGGATGGGTATTAACAATCCCCTTTTATTCCTGATGTTTGAAATTTGTGTTTTCCCCCTTGTTAACTTAATATGATGTCCTATTCTATTTAGAACCTTTTCTTTTTTTAGCATTCCTTGTAGTGTGAATTTGCTAGAGATGACTTTCAGCTTTGTTTATCCAAAAATGTCTTTATTTGTCTTAATTTTTATAAGATATTTTTTAGTTTATAGATTCTAAATTTCAGGTGTTTGGTGGGTATTTTTTTTTCAGCACTTAAAACATATTGTTTTATTCTGTCCATTGTTTCTGATGAGATGTCAGGTTTAATTTTGTATGAACATGACATGTTTTTCTTCTGACTCCTATTAAGATTATTTTTCTTTAACTTCATTGTCAGCATTTTGACTATACAGTGCCTGAGTGTGATTTTTCTTTATATTAATTCTATTTGTGACTTGCTCAGCTTCTTGGGTTTGTGGGTTTATATTTGTTTTACTTTGTTTAATCATAACCTGTCATTTAAAGCTTGGCTGCCTCCCACCAACCTTGTCTTCCTCTATAGCAGGCCTGCTCTTCTACCTACCGCTCCAGACCAGGTGCTTGCCTCAGCTGGGACTGTTGGTTCAACCATGAGGGGCTCATCCCTGCCTGAATTTCAGTTAATCAGGGCTGCCTTGCATCCACAACTCATTCACTAAATAGAAAAGCATGATTCTTAGTTCATCTAGACCAGTGATTCTCAACCTTCTGGCTCTTTAAATACAGTTCCTCATGTGGTGACCCCCAACCATAACATTATTTTTGTTGCTACTTCATAACTGTAATGTTGCTCCTGTTATGAATCATAATGTAAATATCTGATATGCAGGATGGTCTTAGGTGACCCCTGTGAAAGGGTCATTCGACCGCCAAAGGGGTCGCGACCCACAGGTTGAGAACCGCCGATCTAGACTTATCTTGCTGCTACCATATTAATGAAGGCCTTTTGTATCTAATTCATCCTAATCTTGAAGAAGAATTCAATGGTAGTATCATGAAAAAGTGAGGACAGTAATCTCTTGCCTCTTCTCCTGAGAGCTCATGCAAGTGCCACACAGCCCCGCATATGCATAGTGTTCACTATTATCTCCCCTGCCCAGGTGAGGGAAGTGGGCAGAGGATGCCTGGCCTTCTCACATGCAGGCCAATGGCTGTCTATGCTGCACCATGGCCTACCCTTCCTTCCCGCCCAGATCTTGAGATGGAGGGCCAACACACAGCTCCTGTACTGGCACATCAGCTCAATTTGGAAAGAACGTATGTATCATAACATTCCCCATTCTCAACTGAGCTTCTGCCAGGGCAGGGGCACTCAGAATGCTCTGCCCCCTTTATGGCCTCAGCCCCACCCAGAGCAGTAGACATACTTGATGAGCAGACTAGAACCAAATTGATGCTAGGGGATCCCCTGACTTTTCCTAATTAGGGAAGTGGCACACCAGTTTCTGGGGAGCTGCTATGGACTGAACTGTGTTGAAGCCCTAAGGCCATGTGACTGTACTTGGAGATGGGGTACATACGGAGGTAATCAAGGTTACATGAAGTCATAAGGATGGGGCCCTGATCCCATAGGATTAATGCCCTTATATGAAGAGACACCAGAAAGCATGCATGTTCTCTCTCTCTCTCTCTCTCTCTCTCTCTCTCTCTCTCTCTCTCCTCCACCCCTCTCTCTGTCTCTGTATGGCAATGAGGAAAGGCCATGTGAGGACATAGTGAGAAGGTAGCTGTCTGCATGCCAGGACGAGAGTCATCACCAGTAACTGATCCTGCTGAACTTTTTCTTTTCTTTTTTAATTTTTTGAGAAAGAGAGAGAAACATTGATGTGAGAGAAAACGTTGATCAGTTGCCTCCTGCACATGCCCCAGCCAGGGATCGAACCTGCAACCTGAATATGTGCCCTGACCTGGAATCAAACCCACCACCTTTTGGTGTATGGGATGTCGCTCCAACCAACTAGGCCACACTGGCCAGGACAGCTGAACCTTGATCTTGGACTTCCAGCCTCCAGAACTGTGAGAAAATAAATTACTGTTGTTTAAGGCCCCAGTTTACAGTCTTCTGTTATGTTTCAGGAGCCACTATGAGACTGGCCAATATAGCCTGGCCCCTGCATGGATTCAGGCTCTGAGGCCTCCAATTCTGAGAACAGTGGTCCCTTCTGCGGTTCCTTGACCCAGGGCTGCAGGCCTGGGTAGGCACCTCTCCATGGCCTGCAGTGCTGACTGAGCACCTATAGTTGGGTTTTTTGAAGACCCTCTGAAAATGGGTTCTACTTTCCCCCCGCAAGTTGATAATCTTCCCCAGAGACTGCGCTGAAGTCTGCAATGACACTTCCTTCCTCAGGCCCCTCTCCTCACCTGAGAGCACTGTGAGGAGACGGTGGTGATCCTGTCCTGTGGTCCCCTGGGACACTGAGGAAGCCCAGGGAACCAGGACCAAGTCTGAGCAGGGGCCCACTGGTCACTGCTTGGGGAGGAGCACTGAGGCCTGCCCACGCACACGTCACGCCCTCTCCCAGTTTCTAGTTGCTGAGGCTGAGAACCTCTGGGCTGGGAGACGCGGTTCCTGGCTGAGGGTGGCGGTCTATGGCACCGAGATGGAAGCTGTATTTCCATTATGGACGCTGAGGCCTAGTTGGTTTAGCTGGCTTAGCTTGGGCGGGGAGGGGGGGTGAAGAGGGAAAAAAGGATGAAGTGGAGGAGAAAAAAGGGTCAGGAAGATGAGTAGGAAACAAAGCACAGGAACTCCTGTCCCACAGAGCCAGGCTGGGAGGGGACATAGGTGGCACGGAGTCATCTCTCTGGATGATGCTTCAGATGGTGGGACATGTGAGTTCTCAACATCCAGTGCCTCGGTCTCCCAACATCCTCACCGGTTTTGGTGTTGGGCTCAAATCACAGAGGAGAGTGTTCATGGAGAAAAGTCTTTAGGGCCTTGACTCATTTTGGATTGTTTGGGAAGGTTTTTCAGCCCCTTGTGTTTTTTGAAAAAACAGCACAATAGTCAGGCTGACATCATCTGGTGTTAACGGGAACGCTCTAAACATTTCCACATTGAGTCAGGCCAGAACATCATTTTACAATGTTATTTCATCGTTGCTTCCAGCATTCACCTAATCAGAACAAATGTCAAGCAAATGTTCAAAGTAAAAGAAACCAATGTATTAAGAAATAAATGCATTTATGGTAATGATAATAACAACAACACCCTCCTTCCCTCCCCCCCAACCCCTGCCCCCGGGGCAGGCTAAGTACACAAGGCTCTGGCCTTCTTCCAGGGCCTTCCACAGGGCTCAGGAATGTTTGTGCTGTTCACTTACACAGCTGAGCTGGCCAGATGCCATGACTGGCAGCTTTGTTTATTTGGTTTTCACTTTTCATCATGAAATACAGTCCTGTCTTGATTCTCTTGCCTCTGGGGCTCTCTGAATGTTTCTAACTAGAATCCTTTCAATTCATTTGCAAAAAGGCTCCGTCCCCTGGGACTGGTGGGTGCCTGGAAGCACTGTATGTGTGTTGGGGGGCGGAGGGGGGGGCAGTCTTTGTGGACTGTGGCTCTGCTTCCTTAGGTCATGAATCAACAGAGTTTCTGAGTTAAAACTCTCCGGCACTGTAAGTTTTATTTAGGGGCAGCACTCATTTGGTTTTTGAACTCAATGTGTTTGCTTGTGAACCTAGCAGATGGCTTCGTCTGTTGAACTTGTGCACAGGCTGTGTCTCACTATCACAATCACATTGTGCAGTTCATGGGCACGTTGGCCTTTGTGTGATCTCAGGATCCCTGCAAGCTTTCCCCTGTGGAGGCTGTTGGTCAGAGCCTGACTTCAAGTCTGGAGCCCGCTTTGGTGCTCCTTATGCCGGGTCTGGCCCAAATCAGGAGGACAGCAAACACAGTACACCAAAAAAATAAATAAGCCCATTGTACAGTATATTAGAAGGTAAAATGCTGTGGGAAAGATCAAAGTAGAGCAGGGTAAAAGGCGTTGGATGGTTTTGAGTGTGTGGGGGAGAGTTTACCGTTCAAAATAGAATGGCCAGACTTTCTTTAAAAATGAAACATGCAATTATCATGTGACCTAGCAGCTGTACTCTTGGCTGTTTATCCTAGAGAAATGAAAACTGTGTTCATACAAAAACGTATACATGAATTTCCATAGCAGCTCTATTTGTAATAGCTCCAAATTGGAAACAACCCATCTTTCATTGGGTAAATGATCAAACAAATTAGCAGTTCCTCACCGTGGAATACTACTCAGCAATGAAAAAGAATGCACTATTAATATACCCAACAATCTGGATGAATCTCCAGATAATGATTCTGAGTGTAAAAAGTCAGTCCCCAAAAGGTTACATACTATATGATTCCATGTATTTAACATTATTGAAATGACAACATTACAGAAACGGACCACAGAGGACCACAGAGGTTGCCCAGGTACTGGAGGGAGTGAGGCCAGAGGGAAGAGGGTGTGGCTATAAGAGGGCAGGCTGAGGGATCCTCGTGGGGATGGAAATGTTCTGTCTCTTGGCTGTATCATTGCCAGCATGCTGGTTGTGCTATTGTATTACAGGTTTGCAAGATGTTCCCACTAGGGGAAGCTGGCTAGAGGCCAAGGAGATCTTTCTGTATTATTTCTTGCAACTACATGTGAATCTACATTTGTGTCATGATTTAAAAGTTTAATGAAAAAATAGGGTGGCCCAGTTGGGCCCATTGAAGTGACATTTTGAACTCAGACTTGAAAAAGGTGGAAGAGACAGACGTGCATTTATTTGGGTAGACAGTGTTCCCTGGTAAAGGTCCTATTGCAGAAGAGCATGTGGCATGTTCAAGGGGCACCAAGGGACAGTGTGAGTGAAGAGGAGGGCATAGGAGGTGAGTCAGAGGGGTAGCTGGGGCCAGACCCCAAAGGCTCTGGTGGGCACAATAAGGACCTGGGCTTTGACTTTGGTGGTCAGGGGAATGATCTGAGAATAACAGAGTAACATGGGCCAACTTCTGCTTAACAGAGTCTGTGACTTTACTAGGTGTGTGTACACTTAGATCGTTGGTAGAGTGTGCAGGAGCTTCTCTAAGAGGCATGGGTCACTCAAGCCTACACTGGCCACCTATGGAAAGCATAGAACACAGTTGAGGATGAGGGTCATAAAGATGAAGACTGAGGAGCTGCCCAATGATAGTGACCTTAAGCTGCAACGTACTCATAAAAATGACCTTGATGGTGTCCAGAGTGTTTGCATGTATGTCATTGAGGCTTTCATGTAGCAGTGCATTCTGTAGAGGTTTTAAGCACTTGGTCAGGTATTGGGGACCAGTGTCTAGAATCAGCAGTACATGGGGAATAAGACTGGCATAGTTCTTATACTCAAAGAGCTCACCATGACAAAAAACAAGTGGGCAAACAAATAAAATAGTGACATCATAGTGAAGGTTATGAAGCAAGCAAAGAATGGGCTGGGGATGGTGTATAAGGGGAGGGGAACAATAATGCTCCCTTAGGTAAGGTGACCCTTAGGTTGAAACATAAAGTGGGAGGAGTCAGGTTGAGCAGAGGAAACAGCCTGTACAAAGGCCCTGAACTGGGGAGGAGATGGGACAGGGTACAGAGACACAGGCAATGCCCCCATCACACCATGTATCCCATTTCCCACGTGGCCTCCTCCAAGGACAACCCTTGGTGTCTAAGACACCCACCTCACACTCCTGTCATTTTTCTTACTCAGAGTCAGAGAGTCAGGCTTGGCTAGTTCTTCAATAGTGCCCAAGAAATAGCGGTGATTGCACATATTTTCCTCTGTAACATACCAGATGCTAGTAAGTATGAGAAATTGTGGGACATATAAAAAGACTGTCTTTTTTAGTCCAGGTCTATAAAATGTGCCTGCTTCCCAAAGCTGCTGACCCACGCATGGTATGACTATAGACCAGAAGAGGATATAGCAGCCAGGTTGGTGTCCCAAGCCATGGGAAGCGTGATGATGGAGTGAACCAGCTTTGACAAAACATGCATACCGTATTTGTTAGCTTCCTAGGGCTACCATAGCAAAGTACCACAAACTAGTGGCCTAAAACAACAAAAATGTATTCTCTCACAATACTGGAGTCCAGAAGTCTGGAATCAAGGTGTCATCAATGACATGTTCTCTCCAAAGTCTCTAGAGGTGGATCCTTCCTTGCTTCTCCCAGATCCTGATAGCCCCAGGCAAACCTTGGCTTCTGGCTTCACTTCAGTCTCTGCCTCCATCTCCACATGGCCATCTTCCCTCTGCTTCTGTGTGTCCCTGTGTCTTCCTATGGTGCTTTCCCCATGTCTGTCTTCACATTGTATCCCTCTTCTTATAAGGACACCCGTCATATTGGATTAGGACCCCCCCCTAAATGACCTCATCCTAACTAATTATATCTGCAGTAATCCTATATCCAAATAGGTCACAATCTGAAGTATTTGGGGTAGGACTTCAACATATCTTTTGGGGGGAACACAATTCATCCTGTAACAGGAAAGAAATAGTGGTTGGAAAGGACTGGGCAGCTGTGGAATCAAGCCGCAGATCTTACCCAAGAGAAGCCTTTCTGATCTCTTGCCCACAACCTGGATCTGCTAACTCTGACTCACTCCCACTAATATCTTTTAAAACATGCTTTATTCTGAGTGCTTCTATTTATTATTGATTTAATGTAAAACGCACTTGTATGCTCCCAAAGCTAGGATGTTTTTATTAATGGTTGCAGTCATTTATGGTCGCACAGGCCTGAATGACTGGTCTCCCCATCCCTCACTCCATGGCCATCACACTTTCCAACTGGGAAGTAAGACAGGTAAGGCCAGGCCAGATCATGAAAGACCAAGGGAGCCGGCAGGACCTGGACTGGCCTGGGAAATAAATAAATAAATGTAAAACTTTTAGTTCACAGAAAGCATGATCCAGAATGTAGAGAAATCTCAGAATAAAAGATCAATACAAAATATCAATTTTTTCCTATGTAATTGCAATGAACTGTCCAAAAAACACATTTTAAAAAAAAAAAAATCCCAATACTATCCAAAAGGATAAAATACTTAGAAATAAATTTAACTTAATAAGTGCAAACCTTGTACACTAAAAAGTACAAAACATTATAAGAGAAATTAAAGATTTAAATAAATGTATGTGTGTTTTATCTTTATGGATTAAAAGAAACAATATTTTAAGATGGCAGTCCTCTCCGAATTGACAAATGGAATCCCTATCAAAATCCCAGCAGAATTTCTTGTGGTAATTGACAAGACAATTCTAAAATGTATATGAAAATGCAAAAGACCTAGAATAGCCAAGACATTTTTTTAAAAGAACAAATTTGAACTTACTTACTCAAAGCCATGGTAATGAAGACAAGGTGGGCCTGGCACAAAGATAAACATACAGATTAATGGAGCAGAACTGAGATTTCAGAAATAAGCCCTTATAGTTATGGTCAATTGATTTTTAACAAAGGTATTAGTTCAGTTGAAAAAGAATGGTCTTCAACAAATGTTGCTGGAATAGTTGGATATCCACACACAGAAAAATGAACTCAGACCCTTACTTCACAACATACACAAAAATTAACCCAAAATAAACCATCGGCTTACAAGTAAGAGCAAAAACTATAAAACTTCTAGAAGAAAACATTGCAGAAAAATCTTTGTGACCTTAGGTCAGATAAAGCGTTCTTAGGTATGGGACGTAAAGCACAGTATGATACCAAAAGAAGTAATTTATAAATTGGACTTCATCAAAATTAAAAACTTTTGCTCTTCAAAAGATAAAAGATGTACCACAGTCTATGAGAAAATATTTGTAAATCTGTGTCTGAAAAGGGATTTGTATCTAGAATATGTAAAGCACTCTTACAATTCAATAATAAGTCAAAGAGCTCAATTAAAAATGGGCAAAAAACTTTAATAGCTATTTTACCAAGAAGATATTCAAGTGACTAATAAGGGCACAAAAGTACATGTCTACACAAAGACTTGTCTGTGAATATTTATAACTGAACACTGGGGGCTGACTCTATACCTGTTCTTGCTTCTACCTATACTACCTAGCGCAGCCTGATAGGTACATTTTGGCTGGTTAAGACTGAGCACTCCTACTTCTCATTTCTGTCTCTTTGAAACAGAAAAATATGCTTTGTCACCCTTGAACTGTCTTATAAAGAGAAGGAGAGAGAAATGAGAGCATTTACTATGACTGAGCTCCATTCCTGGGACTATTAAAAATCAGTGCAAAACCACAGTAGCTTAGGAGGAGGGAGAAATGTGGTTTACTAAGCTTTGCTGAAAAGAAGGAATTTCTCTCATGGGACAACTTGCTTGGAAATGGAAGGAACTGCAGTTAAGACATGTGATTCTCATTACCAGCTACATCCTTTCAGACAGGAGGCAGATATAATTGGAGCCATTTCTATTTTAATTATAATTCTTTGGCTTTAAAAAAATTGCCAATGGAAATCTGCAAGCCACCACAAATGCCACCATTGCAAATTCCCTGGATTTTAATGTGGCCTGGATTTCCTTCAGGAAGGCTGAGGCCACCGGCCACAATTGATATTTGTTGTTGTTACAGACCTAAAGTTTTCCCCAAACAAAGAATGACTGAGCCCTTCTCTCTCTCTTCCTCCTTCTATTTTCCTTTTGAAACAAGGAGGCAGATCTTTTAGATTTTGCCACCCTTCCCCTACAGAACACAATAGAAGGAAGCCTTTCGTGCTGAAGGACAAGAGAGTGCAGGCTCACAGGTCTTCCTTTTGTTCCCCCACTATCTGCCCAGAGGGAGTCTCCAACCTCTCCAGAGTCCCAGGTTCAGGTATAGTCCTGAAAAGTGCTGGAAATTCAGAGACAGGCTCCTTATAAAGTCAAAGAGCACAACCAACACCTGTAAAACCTCTGGAGTTAAACCTCATCTGAGCTGTTTCCCACTCACTACCTTTTAAGTGTCTCCTGTTAAATATGAATGAGAAACCAAGAATCACCTGACAATAGAAGAAAGCCTTTAACATGAAATCTGAAAGTCAAATAAATAAATTGAAAAATGAAATTTGGAAACAAAGACCATGCAGAGAACAGAATAATATTATAAAAATATAATTAATACCCAAGATAGAGGAGATATCACATTTATTAAATAAGACCAGAAGGCTTTAAAAAAGAAGCATTCAAAAGATAAGAAAGAGTTCTTAAAAATTTAAAATATGATATCAGAAATTAAAAATTCAGCAGAATATTGAAAAGATAAAGTTAAGGACATTTCCAAGAAAGAATAAAAGATAGACAGATAGATGACAGACAGAAACAGGAGAAAAAATAATAAAATTAGGGGATTAGTCCTGGAGATCCAATATCCAAATAACAAAAACTCCTGAAAGAGAAAACATAAGGAAGAGATCTCTTAAAGACAAAATCCAAGAGGACATACAGATGGCCAATAGACATGAAAAGATGCTCAAAGTCACTAATCATCAGAGAAAGGCAAATTAAAACCACAATGAGATATCACCTCACACCTGTCAGAGTGGCTATCTATAATAATAGAAGCATAATATGCTAATTAGACCTGTTGGTCCGGACAAAGCTGGGGCTTGGAGGAAAGCCCCAGTCCTGGGTACCAGAGGGGGAAGCCAGGGTACCAGAGGGGGAAGCCAGTGCCAGCAGCTGGGGGGAAGGAAGACCTACTCTTGCACGAATTTCGTGCATCAGGCCTCTAGTCATTAATAAATCAACAAATGACAAGTGCTGGCGAGGATGTGGGGAAGAGGGAAACCTTGTGCACTGTTGGTGGGAATGCAGACTGGTGCAGCCACTGTGGAAAACAGTATGGAGTTATCTCAAAAAGTTAAAAATGGAACTGCCTTGCCCTAGCCCCATGGTTGGCAAACTGTGGCTCGAGAGCCACATGCAGCTCTTTGGCCCCTTGAGTGTGGCTCTTCCTAAGCCTTAGGAGCACCCTAATTAAGTTAATAACAATGTACCTACCTATATAGTTTAAGTTTAAAAAATTTGGCTCTCAAAAGAAATTTCAATCGTTGTACTGTTGATGTTTGGCTCTGTTGACTAATGAGTTTGCCGACCACTGCCCTAGCCAGTTTGGCTCATTGGATAGATCGTTGGCCTGCAGACCAAAGGTCCCAGGTTCGAGTCAAGGGCCCGTACCTCAGTTGCAGGCTCCTCCCCGGCCCAGGCCCTGGTCAGGGCTTGCACAGGAAGCAACCAATCGATGTGTTTCTCTCACATCGATGTTTCTCTCTGTCTTTCCCTTTCTCTTCCACTCTCCCTTAAAAAAAAATTAATGGAAAAATATCCTCGGGTGAGGATATTAAAAAAAAAAATGGAACTGCCTTATGATCCAGCAATTCCACTTCTGGGAATTTATCCTAAAAACCCAAAACACTCTTTCAAAAGAATATTTGCACCCCTATGTTCATTGCAATGATATTTATAGTAGCCAAGATTTGGAAGCAGCCCAAGCGCCTATTGGTAGATGAGTGGATAAAAAAAGCAGTGGTAGCCCTGGCCAGTGATCTCAGTGGTTAGGGCATTGGCCCACACAAGGAAGGGTTTCAGGTTCAATTCCCAGTCAAGGGCACATAACTGGGTTGCGGGTTCACTCTCCATTTCCAGTCAGGGTGTGTTTGGGAGCAACCAGTCAATATCTCTCTCTCACATCGATGTTTCTCTGTCTCTCTCTTTCTGCCCCCCTGACCAGGAATGGGAACTGGCAGCCTTTTGGTGCACAAGACAACCATTGACCAACAAACTGAGCCACACCAGCCAGGGCATGAGAAAATCTTAAAGGCAGCTGGGGTGGGGGGTGGAGGGATAGTATGAACAGAGAGACAAAGATAAAAATGGCAGACTTCTCACTAAACACAATAGAAGTGAGATGACAAGGAGCATCTTTCAGCCTTAAATTCTGTACCCAATGAAAATATCTTTCAAAAACGAGGGGGAAATAGCCCGGCCAGTGTGGCTCAGTGGTTGAGCATCAACTATGAACCAGGAGGTCATGTTCGATTCCCAGTCAGGGCACCTACCCAGGTTGTGGGCTTGATCCCCAGTAGGGGGCGTGTAAGAGGAAGCCAATCAGTTATTCTCTCTCATCACTGATGTTTCTGTCTCTCTCCCTCTCCCTTCCTCCCTGAAATCAATAAGAAAATATTTTTTAAAATGAGGGGAAATTAAAGGTACATCATCAGACCTGCACTATAAAAAATGTTAAAGGACATCCTTCAGGAGGAAGGAAAAATAATGTCAGAGGTAAATCTGGATCTATGCAAAGGAGTAAAAAGCATGGGTAAATATATGAGTATAGTGTAAGGGCCTGACAGGTTGTTTTTCTTATTGCAATGCAAGTGCCTGAATTAAACTCTGTATTGCTGAAACATCCACTTTGCAGATAATAATCTCGAATAAACACATTGCCAACCACAGGACTAGATAAAGAGCCAGCCCACAGCACCCCAAATTTTCTTTGTTTTAGAGCTCTGGTTGATTTAGACAACTGATTGTTTGGCTGCTTGTTTTTCACTTCCTGCGCTTTAATTTCCACTTTTATGTTTTAAATTCACCAATAAAGAGTGAACACTTTGAAACCCTAGGCCCTCTACCTTTGGCTTCAATGAAACAGAACCCAAGTCTCACGTTCTCTCTCTACCTGCGGCATTGCTGTGTGACCCCGGGTGTGCCCTGGTACCCTTCAGGATTTGTGAGTAACAAACCTGTCTTTCAAAGTTTCCTGATGATTATTGATGAGTGCATCTTGCAGTCATAATAAGAACCACAGGGCCGGTCCAGCCATAACATTGGTTCCAAAGGGGAGATGTCTGCGGGGTGTTCACTGCGCCAGGGTGAGTGCCGCAAGCATTGCTGACTGATAACATCACTATCCAGAGGCTGACACTGGCAAGAAACAAAATGATTTTACTATATATGTATTCGTATTTACATCTCTTTTTAAAATAAATGATGATTTAACAAAAGTAAGAGCATTGTATGATAGGATTTATAAAAAATGTATAAAATGGCCCTAGCCTGTTTGGCTCAGTGGATAGAGCGTCAGCCTGGGGACTGAAGGGTCCTTGATTTGATTCTGGTCAAGGGCATGTACCTCGGTTGCAGGCTCCTCCCCAGCCTGGGCCCTGGTCAGGGAAAACAAAATAAAGCAGGAGGCAACCAATTGAAGTGTTTCTCTCACATTGATGTTTCTCTCTGCCTTTCCCTCTCTCTTCCACTTTAAAAAAGATCAATGGAAAAATATCCTCGGGTGAGGATTAACAAAAAAACAAAATAAAACAGAGAAGTATAAAATGGATGTCATAACTGCTAGCAGGGAGAAATGTAAGTAAAGTATTGTGAGATTCTTATACTATATGTTGTCACAGAATTCACCAGGCGACCTAAAAATACACAGGAGCACCTGGAAATACAGGAAAAACCCACTATTTCCAGATGTACCGTGACTCAGGGGAGCCTGTTTCCAAATCCTGAGCAAACCGATATGGAGGAAGCTCTCTCTTTATGCCCTTCGGTTTCTTTGTCCCCCAAATAAGGATCAGACTTCCGGACCTTTCATGGGCTTTGCAAGAAGCCCTGTGTGTTGGGATGGGGGCCACGAGACCACACGTAAAGGCCTGGCCTGGTGCCAGCGCTGATAACCCCTCCAGGGGTTGTGTATTGTTCATGGTTTATGGCCTCTGTAAAATGGGAGTATTTAGGTAAACAGGTCTTGCAAGACCAGATAACTAAGGAAGGGGTAATGCCTAGACTATAGGCTAACAGGAATGTGCATTAGGGATACTGATTAACTAGGTAGAGAGTCAGGCTGCTAGCCACCCCCCCCCCCCCGCCCCCCAAATGTCTTATTTTCCTCATCATTGTGAGGTAATATAATATCACTTGAAAGTAGATTGTGATAGTTAAAGATGCATAATATAAATCCTAAAACAACTACTAGATATTAAATTTAAAAAAATTCATGAACTTGAAGACACAACAATAGAAACTGTCCAAAATAAAACACAGAGGAAAAAGACTGAGATAGGTGAACAAAGCATCAAAACTGTGGGATAATTTCAAGTGACCAAATAGACCCACAGTTGGAGTCCCTGAAAAAAAAGGGATAGAAAAAAAATCTGTAAAAATAATGGCCAAAATTTTTCTGAATTTGATAAAATGTACAGACCCACAGGTCTAAAAAACTCAATAAAATCCATGCACAGACACACACAAAAAATTACAGCAAGGCACATCATAATCAAATTTCTCAAAACCAATGACAAAGACAAAATCTTAAAGATGGCTGGAAGAAAAAAAGACATTACATAAGACAAAAATTGATGCCAGATTTCTCATTGGAAAAATGCAGGCTAGAAGACATTACAGTAACATCTTTAAAGTATTGGGGGGAAATCTGTCAACCTAAAATTCTTCATTCAAAAGCAAAATAGAGCTTTTCCAGACAAACAAAAATGGAAAGAATCCATCTTTAGTTGCACATACTAAAGAAATGTTTAAGGAAGTCCTTTAGGAAGAAATACGATAACAACAGATGGAAAACTGGATTTACTTGAAGAAATGAAGAACATAAAAACAGTAATTGCATGAGTAAATATAAAGAATGTTTTAATCTTTTAAATCACATTACAAGATAATCGACTCCTTAAGCAAAAATAATAACGATAGGAGAAGTCATGTGAGGATGGAGGAGGGGCCACATGAAGATTGAAGGGATGTGGCCAGGAGCCCTCGGAAGCTGAAGAGGCAGGAAGGACCCTGGCCTGGAGCTCTTCGAGGGAGCACAGCCCCAGACACCCTGATTTCAGATTCTGGCCCCAGAACGGGGAGAGCACATGTTCCTGTTTGTTTAGGCCAGTCTGTAGTTATTGCAGCAGCAGCCTCAGGAAATAGACCCCTCCTTGCCCCTCCTTTTGTGGCTTTGACCGGATTCTGGGAACAGCTGAGCCCTGTAGACTCACAGGGGAGAACCCCTAGCCAGTGATGGCGAACCTATGACACTCATTTTTTTGGTTGATTTTTCTTTGTTAAATGGCATTTCAATATATAAAGTAAATATCAAAAATATAAGTCTTTGTTTTACTATGGTTGCAAAAATCAAAAAATTTCTATATGTGACACGGCACCAGAGTTAAGTTAGGGTTTTTCTTTTTTTTTTAAGTTAGGGTTTTTCAAAATGCTGACACGCCGAGCTCAAAAGGTTCGCCATCACTGCGCCTAGACCTGTCACTGCAGGGGCTCACAGGGAGATCCATCCCTGTGTCTGTGCCATGGCCCTGTCTCCCGCTCCCCCAGGAGCATCTCGGTAGTGACATGCAGTGGGCACACCAGGGCAGGCTGCTTGGTGGGAAGTGCAGGCTACATGGCTCAGGGACTCCTCATCCAAGCCCCCAGCTGCAGGATGATGCAGGGCGCTCCCCAGCCCCGCCCTTACCTCCCAGGCCCTCCCCCAGATGAGTCCAGCCTGGGCCTCCACTTCCTGGAGCACCTGGGTTGACAGGAGCCAGCAACTGGGTTGTTGTGCCCATATTCTAGATGCTAAAACTGAGGCTCAGAGAAGGGGACCAGAGGTCTCTACCCCCAGCCTACCTCCCCCTAAACTCAGCCCAGCTCACAGGTGGCTCCCCCAGCTGCCATGGTGTCCAAAAAGGAGGAGGAGGAGGAGGAGGAGAAGGAGGAGGAAGAGACTTCTGAGAAGCAATCCAAAAATACACACCAACTGGCCCCTCCTTTCTCACTCCCTCTCTCCAGCTTCAAAGCCTCTTTTTGTGCAGGTCGGTGGGGGCCTCTTCCTGGCCAGGCAGCCGAGAGCAAAGGAGGTCAAGGAGGCAGAGGGTCCAGGGAGTGGGTTCTGGGATCCCAACCTCACCCAGCAGATTTCCTGGACCTGGGCTCCGTCGCCCTCCCACAGTTCCTAGACCAGGCAGGCTGTGTCCTGCCTCCCTGCCTTCGCACATGCAGTTCCCTCCACCTTGAATGCCCTTCCTTGCCGGAAGCCGGTCCATCCTTGCTGCTTGACACAGTCGCTGCAGGAAAGAAACATCTGCACAGCATATGTTTCAAGGGACCTGGCGTATATAGCATACTGTTCTTAATATGTTTGCTCCCCTTAGCGCTGTGTGTTTTAACCAAGGTCACCTCCCCGAGAAAGGTTGTTTCCCCAGGTAGGGATTTTTCCCTGAAGTCAGGGAGGGGATGAAACTCCTTAACTAAGTGCCAGGCGGGTAGTTAATCACTTTACAAACAATCATGCTTAAGCTACATAATCTTTACTCCCTGGGATGGAGATAAGAAACACCCTAACCTTTGTAATAGAAATTGACAGGATTAAAATCAACTGGTATAAATACGGATGTAACAAGACAATAAACAGCAGAACCTCTCTGGAGATCCAGACCAGAACTTGGCTGGAGATCCTGGCTAGGCTGCTGATCAACTGAACACTGTCTCCGTGTCCTTCCTTCTTCGCCGACTCCGTCTACGCCTTTGGGAACCCCTGGACCTGCTGGGGTTGGACCCCGACACTTCCTCATCCTTCAAATCTCAGCTCGGCTTTAACTCCACTGGAGAACCTTCCCCGAGTCACTTGGGGCTCCCCCTGCATCCTGCACCCACCCCAGTCACAGCCGTTTTCTGGATGATGCTCTCACGGGGCAGTGAGGTCTTGGGGATGCTAGCTTTGCCTTTGTACCCCAGCCCCTGGCACAGACAGGTGCTCATAAATCTGGAAGGAAGGGAAGGAGGGAGGGAGGGAAGGGAGCAAAGAAACACCTCTCATAGGATTGTAGAGGATCTGGACTGTGAGCACCTGGTACAGCTGGGCACGGAGTGAAACCCACTCCCTTATTGCCTCTTCCACTTGAACATGGGCTCTAGCACCTTCTGCCTCATCTGATTTGGAGCCGGCTCAGCGGTCATCTCCATACCCGCAGGTTTGTGTCTGTTGCCCATTTGGATGCAAGGTAATGACACCAGGATGCAGACGTGCACTAGTGTGTTAGGGAGACAGGCCTCCATTCTCGGAAATCCAGAACTGTAAACTTGCAAGGGCCTGAGAGCTGATCTTAAGCAGGGATTTTCAAACTGAATACTTTCTGCACACAAAGCCTTACCTGAAGGCCATTATATAAAACAGAAGGAAACTAAACAACAACAACAAAAACACACCATATATTGTGAAGTTTAGAAGTAAAACATATGACAATAAGACACAAAGACCTGGAGGGGAGAGATAGAACTATACTGTTGTAAGGCCCTTATAATGTCTTTGAAGTAGTATAATATCCCTTGATACATTAAAGATGTATATGGTAAACACTAAATAAAGCACTAAAATAATATAAGAGTTACAGCTACTAAGGCAACAAATGAGATAAGATGGAATAAAGAAATACTCAACCCTAAAGAAAGCAGAAAAAGAGAGAGGTGAAAGTCCAAAGAAACAATGGGACAAATAGAAAACAAATATCAAAATGAGAGACTTAACTATAACCAACCAATAATCACATTACATGTAAATGTTCAGATTGTAAAAAAAAAAAAAAAAAAAAGCAAGTCTCAACTATAATTGATTAGAATGCAATAGCAAAATGATCTCTGGAAAACCCCAGATATTTGAAAATTGAATATTTGAAAACTGGCAAATATGCACATGAAAAGATGCCCAACACCATTAGCAAGTTAATTAAAGAAATGCAATTAAAATCACAAGATACCTCTACACTTATTAGAATGGCTAATGATTACAAAGATTGACCGTACTAACTATTGGTGAGAATCAGACTAACTGGAACTCTTGTGGGAATATAGAATGGTACAAACACTTTGAAAAATAGTTCAGCAGTTTCTTAAAAAATTAAACATAAACCTACCACATGACCCAACCATTTCATTACTACATATTTACCCAAAGGTAAATAAAAAAATGCACGTGCCAAAACTTTTACGCAAATGTTTATGGCAGCTTCAGTTGTGATAATCCTAAACTGGAAACAAATAAATTGTCCACCAACAGGTGAATGGATAAACAAATCATGGTATATCCATAAGGTGGAATATTACTCAGCAATAAAAAGGAATAAACTGTGGATTCATGCTACAAGATGGATGAATCTCAGAATTAGTATAGTAAGTGAAAGAAACCAGACCCTTCCCCAAAAAAGTATCAATTGTGTGATTCCATTCATTAAAAATTTTAGAAAATGAAAACAACTCTATCTGTAGTGATAGAAAGCAATCATTTATTGCATGAAGAAAAGGATGTAGGTGTGGGCTTAACTCTATAGGGTTAAGCCTCAGACTGACCTGTTGGCAAAGTCACAAACAAGTCCCAGCTTAGAGGGCACAGTCCTCTTAGCATAATTAGGCTTGACCTTATAACTGCTCCCTAGATCTTACCTGGGAAGCTAATGGACTGAGGGAAGTGCAGCAAGAACAAGAACAAAAACAAGTGAAACTCACAAGAACAGTGTAAACAAGTGAAACTCACAAGAACAGTGTAACTTTGGTAACCACTATCTGACTATAAAATAAAGGCTCAGTTTGCCTCAGGATCTTTCTCTGTGGCCTCAGCCAGGCACAGGAAGATCCACGGAGACTAAAGAGTTCTGAACGCTGTCTCCATGTAAAACATTCTTCGCCGACTCCGTCCACACCTTTGGGAACCCCTGGACCGCCGGGGCTGGACCCCGGTATGTAGGGAGGGTAGGAGAAAAGTATTACAAAAGGACATAAAGAAATTTGAAGGGATGACAAATTTTTCACTATTTATTGATGATTGTTTACAGCTTCATCCATATGCCAAAGCTTACCAATTTTTACACTTTAAATGTGTGCAGGATCTTGTGTGGCATCTTTATTTCTATAAAACTGTTAAATATGAAATACAGGAAGATTTGCATAAATATACATGGATGTAATGACAACACTTTGAGAAGTTGTTTCTTAAAAAGGAAGAAAGTAATTTAAAAAGCCATCTATGGGAAAAAACCTTTGAAAGGGAACTTCTTTATTTTCCCTTCCATTTCCAATTTACTGTCTCACTCCGGCTCCAGAGAAACAGATCACAAAGAGGAAATAAGATTGGTTGCAATTGGATTTTTTTAAAATGATAATTCAATAATATTACCTCTCAAGGGATTGAAAGTACAGTGCCCACTGAAGCTGCCTGGCACTTATCTAAATTTCATTTCACTCATTGTTAAGTAGCAGGAGACAGCATGATTTATACCCCTGTCAGGAGAACGAGGAAGACTTGTAGTAGTAGTATCCTACTAAGGAACAAGTCAGAGATGTTACAAAACACATTCAGTATTTCCCATCACCTGTAGGATGAGATCATTCACTATCTTGCTCCTACTGACCATTTCCAGCCTCAATTTTCATTCCATCCTTAGTAATTATTGCTTAGCTTCATCCAAACAGATTGACTCATTGTTCCACCAGTAGACCTTGAGATTTCCCTACCACCTGCCTGGGAAACATCCCTTGCTAATGCCTCTTTACTGTTCTGCTCAACCCTTACCCATCTGCTGTGATCCTATTATATCTCTTATCCTCCCACTTATGAATGGCTAGAGCATTTGTTGTCTATACCATCATTGGCTGATAGTTATTTTCTTTCAGCATGTTGAAGATATCATTCCATTATCTTCCAGATTCCATTGTTTCTACTTAGAAGTTGGCTGTAAATCTATGGCTTAATATCGTTAATCAATTTTTGAACATTCTCAATTATGAACTCTTCAAATACTTAGTGTTTTTTGAAGCATGGTGTCATTTGATCACATTTTAACCAAGACATTCACCATCCTGAAATCCTTCCCTGGGAGTCTCTATTCTATAAAATATGCTCATTTCTTCCAAATTAACCTCCTTTGTCTGTAATCAGCAAGTGCCAGACTCCAGATCCTCTGTGCCCTGGGAGCTGGTGTGAACTGCTGATGGTGTCCCTAACCAACAGATACACTGCCTATAGCTAGCTTCTCTACTCAAACTGGGATCATCACACCCACTGACCCATTAGGATGTGCATAGAACCCTTGGCTCTTTGCAAGCTTCTTAGAGCTCTAGGGTGTTTCATGTTTTTAAATCCAACACAGTTAACTTTTAGATGTTGCTAAATTTTTAAAAAGATTTTTCAATTCCATTAAGATTTTTTTGAGTTATTGTCTCCTCTTTCCTTGTTCTTGATTTTATTTTTTGCCATTAGCCTGCATTGCTTTTAAACAATCCAGATGCTGTCCTCTCCTAACCCAGACTGTCCTGGGTGGAACTTTGTCTGAGAACCACTGGTGCTGTGATATGTATGTGATCAGGTGCCATTATGGTCTTATCTGAGGCAGAACTCTGTGCGAGTTCCCACCCATGGCCTGATTTGTTGTCACGTTGGCTTTAACAGCTATAACCATGGAGCATTTAACAAAAAGTGGGCTTTTTGTCATGCCCAAACCTCACCCGTTATAAAAACACCTTCCCTGCAGTTATTCCTTCATCTCTCCCTGCCCTTTCTCAGCCAGACTTCTTGAAAGAATTGTCAGCATGTACTTCTTCCATTTCTTCACACCTGGCCTGATTGCAATCTGCTTTCTGTACCCCACGCTAGACTCCCTAAACGTCTTTCACCAGCTCCTGCACTTGCCCCCTCTGGTCTCCTCCAGCATGCAGGGACAGCATCCCATACCACAGACCCACCCCTTCTCTTCCCCTGCTTCTCTGCGGTCCCTCCACTCTTTCCACCCCCTCCTTTTGTTCCCTCCCAGTTTTGTTGATGGTCCTGAGGGCTTTGTCCCCACTCATTCTTCAGACTCTTATGGCTTTGCTGATCCCCCTCGTGGGGGAGAGCTGGGGATGAAGAGGAATGCATAGGTCGGTAGAGTGGGCCAGGCCTTGGATCAGACCCTAAGCAGATTGCTGGGGGAAATGAAGGCAGCTAGAGGAGAGTGGGGACACTAAGAACAAGCCTGCCGCTTCCAGATGTGATGCCCAAATACTGATGGGTCAGTTTGGCTTGCGGATCCAGAATAGGAGAAATGTAAAGTATACAAGGCAAATGTTCCCACAGATCAGTGGTTATAACATCTGATATTGCATGCAAGCACAGAGCAATATATCAACCTGGAACGCTGAGTAAGGCTTTGCTGTCTTGAAGTGCCATGAGGAGTGCAATTTATATGTTGAGACGTCCCCTCTGGGGGAAAGAACCATGCAGATGTGTTTGTTCCAGTTTGCTTTATACATGCGTATGTGTATGTACAGAGGAGGGACAAAGGCCACTGCCCTTCTGTGGCTGCTGGTTCCAACACCAGGACCTAATAACCACGACGATGTCCAATTGCCAGTCTCAGCCTGGAAATCTTCTCCCTTCCTGTCACAACTTGCCCTCCTCCCCGGCAGAGCTTGCAGCTGCCTTTCCCAGCAAGTCTCCCACCACCTGGTGCTTGCCCCTTGTGCAGGAACATCTGGTAATTCCCACTTCCTTCTGCGGTGGCTCATACAAACCCCCTTTCTTCAGCCAGTCTGTAGGCGTTTTGAAGACAGGGCTTGATCCTCAAGGCATCCAGCAAAGCACCCCACCTGCTTCGAGCACTGGGTATTTGTGAACCGAAGTTTGCCTGTCAGTTCCTTTAGGAGGGCAAGGATTCCTGCAGAAGGTTGGCCGCTCACCCCAACCTCAGCCACCCGGTCAGTAAGAAGAGCCACTTGAGAG
Source organism: Myotis daubentonii (assembly GCF_963259705.1). Taxonomy (NCBI): domain Eukaryota; kingdom Metazoa; phylum Chordata; class Mammalia; order Chiroptera; family Vespertilionidae; genus Myotis; species Myotis daubentonii. The sequence goes on along the minus strand of NC_081847.1, from coordinate 75,611,057 downwards.
CACTGATGTGGCTCCTTACCAGCCCCATACCAGGCAAGTAATTCTCTGCTCCAAATGCAGGAGAAAGGAGAGAGGGGAGCACTTAGGCCATCCTATCTCTTGCTCTGCAGCACATCCAGCCCACGGGAATGTGGGGGCCAAGCTGTTCTGGACTGGGGCCATGTAATGGTCCAACCGCGGCCAGCTTAGGCTGGGCATGTGTGTGTATGTGTGTGTGTGCGCTGGGGGCAGGGGAAGAGTTACTATAAAATACCATTTTCCCATTGAGTTCTTCACCCCACTTTCCAGAGAGTACCCTTTGTGCTCATGTAAGAACTTTGAGTTTTTAGGGTGATGGTTACTTAACTTTGATAAATAAAAGAAAAAATATTTTTTAAGCTCTCTTAGCAGATTCCTTGTATCTTCTAGCGGTTCTGATTCAATAGGGTTTGGGTAGCCCTAATATGTTGTAAATGTTTCCCCCCACGTCCCGTGTGGTTCAGGGTTCAGGATCTGGAAGAGGAGCCGCACACAAATGAAAAAGAAGAGATAAGAGATAATTGGGAAATATTGAGGGGCCAGGTGAGTAAGTCCAACTCAAGGGGAAGGACTTCCACTGGTGCTCAGGCCTCACCAACCTTTTATTGGTTTGGGATACACCCATAGCCCTTAGGCAGGCAATTTCCAGTAACAGGCAGACTAGCCCATCAGCAAGGATTTACATAATAGTAAATGGGGAAGTTGCTTCAGCTACCATTGTCTGGACTAACAGTGGGTGCACAGCCCTGACCTTTGCAAGGGCTTCAAGGATCACCAGCCTTCTGGGTTCCTTGTCCACACCTCTCTGCCAGTGAAGACAATAGGCGGCTTCCCACACTAATATATGAATTTTAATAAAGCACCAGATTATTCTGATGAGGGGAGATCATACTCTGAGAAAATTTGTTCTAGCAATTCCAAAAAATTTTACCGCAAGAGTCTAAGCTATGGCGTGGGCCAGGGATGCAACCTGTACAGGGAACTAGAAGTGTGACTTGTCCAGTTCTGACATTTGCATTCTAGTGTCCTCAGGCAACTCACTTCTTTGTGTTAAAGATCCAGTGCTTAATCACTGGATATTACCCTACAGCATTCCAGTCATTCCTACCATCCAAATTCATTTCTAATCCATTTCTTCTCCCTTGAAGTTAAGCTCCCTTAAAGTTCAAGCCCCACGGACTTTACCACCCGTGACCCTGCTTGTAGCCAACTTCTACTTACCTCCTCATCCCACAGTGACTTTAGCACGTAACTGACCTGGTCCTCTGTACACCCTCCTCCTGTTGCTCTGCATCAAGATGAGCCACCACACTCTGGTTTCTCAGTTTTTCATCATCTCAACAACCATCTTCTCCCTCCTCACACGTCAGTGGCCCAACTCCAGATCTTTCCCAAATGAACGCACCGCCTTCAGAAGCTTGCTTGGCACCTCCATCTCCCATGCTTCCCAGTCTCTACAGAATCCCAGCTCCAGAATAGAAATAAATACATTTTTATCCACCGGGTGGTTTGTCATAGCAACCAATACAACATGCTTTGACCCATATTCATATCTAGAAACCCGAGTGTGAGCAGGAGTGGCAGCGACTCCTCTGGCTTGGCCTGTGTGCTCACGTGTCTGGGGCTGACTCCCTAGATGGTGAAGCCACTGCATGCAGAAAGGAAACCACTCGCTGTTTCAAGCAGAGAGGAGCCGTGTACCAAGGTGTTGCAAGAGCTGGGGTTGGGCAGGGGTTGCCAGCTGAGAAAAACAAATTAGGGAACCTCTAAGGGCTGAGTTATAAAACATGATCAGCATGCATAGCCAATCACATTTGACAATCTCAGAGGAAAGACCTTGAAGGAGCCACCCAGAGACCATTCAGTGCTCACTTGGCAATCCCACTTGAGTTTCATAGATAAAGAAATAATAGTGATAGGAATAATGATAACAATTAGTGTTTCCTTTTAATGTAAAAGGTTTCCTAGATACTTCGGAAACACAACCACACTTATTCCTCAGGACAAACCTATGAAGGTAATTACTGTTATTACCTTCACTTTCCAGAAGAGAAAACAGACTCACGCGGTAAACTCACCTGCGCTAGGCGCCTGGCCAGGACGGGCAGTGCCAGGAGGAGGGCCTGTGCATTATGCTCCTGGCCCAATGTGATTTCCATTCCACTCCACCACACAGCAGATAAGCTCAGTCAGAAATGCTCTAGTAAAATGAGATTTAAGATCAGAAAGAATGGTGCATATCTTTTCCCCTTTTCAAGTTCAGAGTCCAAGAGCAGAGCCTTTGCTTTGAAAAGACTTGTGGTGTTAGATTGAAATGCCAAGGAGAGAGGGTGAAGAGCAGACCACAAATGGAAAAACAGAAGCTGTGAAAACAGTGTCCGCCAGGGCATCTAGGCTCAGACAGAGGCAAGCTGACGGGCCAACAGATGCGAGACCCTGGGGAAAGGAGAGTGGCAGTTCCCGCATTGGGAGACAATGGGTCCTGGGGAAGAAAAGAGACCTAGAGACCAGGGAGGCCAAGTGATAAAACGAGCTGAGACCAGGGAGAGAAGTCAGAGTTTAGAGGTCCTGGGCAAGAAGGCAGCCTGGGCTTGATATTGGAGAACGAACCCTCAGATAAAGGGGAAAGGGCTGAAGGAGAACACCAGCCTCTTAGCGGAAAGGGCCTTGGAAAAGCCAATGGCTCCAGGACAAGAGGGTGAAGTACAGCTGCAGAAGGCCATGGGGATGAGGCCGGTGACTATCACGAGACTTGAGGGACAGAGCAAGCTGCAAGGGGTGAAGTAGGGAGAACAAAGTGCTAAGCGAATTTGAAAGGGATGCTCAGGAACTTAAAGAGAGACCTCCATGTCTGCCCAGTGTCTGCAGGCAGAGTCTCGGCTAAGAAACCTTCTCCTCTTCATCATCACTCTGAGTCTTCTGGTGTCCTACTTCCTGCATCCCCACAGCTCCCCTGGGCTGTGCTCCCACTCTTCATCTCCCATGTGCATGCAGCCTATCGCATCCCCACTGCTCATCCAAAAGCATTACTGACCGTGCTGCTGGGTGTGCTGCCACCCCGCGTCCCCCAAATCCCCTCACAGCACCCTCCCCCACCATTCCACCCTCCCAGCAGGAACACCCCCAACTCATTATCTGTGGATTCCTTGGGTCCTTGGAATGTCCTTCAAATATATGATTGTTGAACCCAGTGTGACACCACTAGATTGTGAGTGCTCTGAATCATGTCTTATTCATCTTGCACGGTGCCCTGGACCGCAAAGATGGTCATTTAGATGCTAACAATAGCAGTTTATCAACTCTACCAAAACGGAAATAGCTGATAGTAGTCTGTTAATTGCCAAAAGCCAGTGCTGAAACAATCAGTTAAAAATCATATTCATCTTGTGCCCTCTTGTGGAGAAGAAGGCAAAGAACATTTAGTTCTTTCCTTACCACCTTGTTAGAACTCAAGAGGTATAATTCTTATGGAAAATATGGGTATAGCCAAAATCTATTCCTGGGAGTCACTAATGCACTTTTTTGAAATTGCTATACCTCGGAATGTTCTAAGTGCCCCTCCAAAGCCAACAGTGCCATCTTGCTAAGGAGCCCCAAGTCCAGACCAAGCCCCATGTGGGTCCTGTTAGCCAGCAATTTCTACCTTAACATTTTATAAGTCGGCTGAGGGATGTGGGGGCCAGGGCTCTGGAAGAGGATGATGGTGGGATAAACATAGGGACAGAGTCGGGCTGAAGTCTTGAGGAATGCCAGAGTGCCTTGAGCTCTGAGGGGGAAAGTACACCTGGTCAATTTAGGAAGATGGTCTTGAGTCGGGGTGGGAGTGGGGTGTTTGAGGAACAGATGCTCTTGGGCGAACTGGGGTGGGGGGCTGGGGAGGGAAGGGAGGGGGTTAGGCAAAGGCTAGGTGTTGGGTTATGGCTACTGTTACCATGAGGTAGATGTGGTAACAGTAAAGGCAGATGGGCTAACCATGCACATGCTTCCCTACCCTGTGGATATGCGTTACTCTGTCCTCATTTTTCAGGTACAGTCTACACAGAGGACCTCCCCCAAAGGCCATGGGAAGCGGGGAGTTGATTGCCTGTCTATTCCATCCATTGAAACAGAAATCACCTTGAGTGGGCTGAGGTGGAAGCTAGGTGGTCAGGCCTGTCTTTGTGAATTCAAGACCTTGGTGGACTCTGTCAGTGGGAGGCCTTCTTGGTGTCTAGAGCAGCCGTGGGCAAACTACGGCCCGCGGGCCGGATCCGGCCCGTTTGAAATGAATAAAACTAAAAAAAAAAAAAAGACCGTACCCTTTTATGTAATGATGTTTACTTTGAATTTATATTAGTTCACACAAACACTCCATCCATGCTTTTGTTCCGGCCCTCCGGTCCAGTTTAAGAACCCATTGTGGCCCTCGAGTCAAAAAGTTTGCCCACCCCTGGTCTAGAGGGTCTACTCTTCCACTGGTTGAGCTGCGGGCCTTATTTCTGCCCTACCCCTCCTTACTTCCGACTCAACCATTTGCTCTCTTAAAGATCCCCACCTGCTCCAATCCTCTGCGTCAGTTCCATCCAGCCATGGCCTTAGTCCTCTAGTGGAAAGTGACCACATTTGCCCCAGCTTGGCCAGAGGTCCTTTTCAGTGAAGTTTTGTTGTTGGTTGTTGCCTCTTTGTTTGACACTAACCGTCCCCTTTTATTTCGAAGCAGCTTCCATTCAGTTTTCAAGTAGCAGTGTCTGCACCCCATTCCCCTCCCTTTTAAAAATATTTTTTTTATTAATTTCAGAAAGGAAGGAAGAGGGAGAGAGAGATAGAAACATCAACGATGAGAGAGAATCATCAATTGGCTGACTCCTGCACACCCCACACTGGGGATTGAGCCTGCAACCTGGGCATGTGCCCTGACTGGGAATCGAACCGTGACCTCTAGTTCATAGGTCAAGTCTCAACCACTGAGCCATGCTGGCCGGGCCCATCCCCTTCCCTTTTATTCTGCTTATTCTCCAGGATTTTCTTGACCTTCCATCTCAATCCTATAGCTCTCCGATGCCCTCTGCCTCCCTCGCCCTTCCTGACCCTCAGCCCCAGCGAGTCTCCAGGGAAGCCGTGCGGGGCTCTCCTCCCTGCCTGAGCTCTGCCTACCCACCCTCATCTCACACATCGCTCCCCACAAGTACCGTGGACCCAGCCACTGCACCTCATCAGGCTCCTAGACAGGCTCTCCTCTTCCTGGCCTGTGTGCCTACAATGCATCCTCCATTGCAGACGCCCGCCTGACTCAGCTTGTGTCACTTCCTTCAGGAATTCCTTCCTGGCTGAACCACCCAGCCTGGATTCCCTGCCCCTCCTTTCATTCCTACCACGTCTCAGTTATGTGCAGGCACAATTCTAGGAACTGGTAAACACAAGGCAGAAGAGCCAATCCCTGTCTTCATGGTGCTTGCATTTTAGAGACGGAGACGTACCATACACATAATATGCTACAGAGGGCTAAGGAAAATATAATAAAGCAGAAAAGCAAGACAGGAAGTCTGTGGGCCTGGAGGAGCAGTGTTTTAAGTGAATGCTGGGAGGTGTGTGATCTGAGTAAAGTGAGGGACTCTCACCTCTGGGCGTTTACTGCAGCCTGTGCAGCCTTCATCACAGCTTGGACTGCGATGGTAGGAAGCTTTCCTCTGGGATACCAGCCCGGGGAACTGGGGTGGTGGTGAGAGGGGTCGGGGGGGGGGGGGGGGGAGGGAGCACCAGAGGCCTCTGAGGCCACCGCAGTGCTGCACCTGGTGATGAATGTCTGCCATGTGGTGAGTCTGACAGCCCAATTGAGTTGGGATTAGCTAGTCACACCAGGCTGTGCATGTCTTGAGGTCAGGTTCTATACCTGTCAGTTGCAGCCCCCTCATCCTCCTTTCCCTCCATCCACAGCTCAGTAGGCTGGGGAAGCCGTTACCTAAGAGCAGGCCTAACCCATGACCTTGGTCTAGGACAAGAGCAGCGATAAACAAGCCAGGCAGGTTTTCCTTTTGGGTAGTTCTGAGTATGCCAAGAGCCTGAGTAATAGGGCCAGACACAGAAAGAGACAGGAATTGAGTGCTTTTAGTAGCAGAGTCCAGAAGTGCAGAGCATGGAGCTCCTGTTGCAGGCAAGAGAGCCATTCCTAGAGCTCTTATAGGGGAGGATGACATTCCAATTTCTGGACCACGTTAGTGCTCTGCTAGCCCTGGCTATGAGCAGCACTCAGACTTGCCACGAGGCCTGGGGTTCAGGTTTTCTTGCATTTTTATAAGGCATGGCCACATGACCAAAATTCCTGTCTTCCTTTTCTTTATGAGCTCTCACGCTCACCACAATTGTGCCATTATTAGAGGGAGCTAAATGAGTTTGCTCATAACAGCCTAGGGTGTTAGTTGCCAACACAGCTACTTACACATGCGAGGAGCTCAATCAGCCTTTAAGAATGAGGAATAAAGCCAATGGTGGCCTTGATGGTGTGCACCAGGAATAGCTCGCCAAGATCTCTCTCTGCCCATGACTACAACTGCCATGCCACCAGGATACCTAACTCTGCCAGCACTGGGAAGCAGCCTAGTGAAATCATTAAGAGCCTGTAGAATTCTGATGTCCCTTAACTGCTATGAAGCCTGGGGGCATGTTCTTTTGCCTCTTTGAACCTGAGCTTCTGGCTCTCTGATTTGACCATCAGAATAGCACCTACCCCAAATAGTGAGGATTAAATAAAATGACGCACATTAAATGCATAACACAGTGCCTGTCTTATACTGAATGTTCAATAAATGTCATCTATTTTTATTTGATGAGCATGTCTAGCTAGTTGATAGTTAAAATGAGAACAAATATATAATGTCATTTTGACAGACTCATCTGTTAATGTGACACCATGAATACTTTTTGCTAATTTGCAGACATCCCAGTGGGGCTGGTGTTAGGCATTGCTACCATTGGTCAAACTTTTATTAAATGCCATACATTGTACTAAGTAAACTCTTATATATAACTAGAGGCCTGATGCATAAAATTCATGCAAGGTTCTCAGCCCTCGCAGCTTCGGCTGCCTGGCAGCCCCACAGCCCTGCCCACTGGTCGTTCCGGAAGGTCATTCCGCCGTCCGGTCTAATTAGCTCTTTATTATATAGGATTACTTAATATAAATCAAGTAGATTTAATTATCCTCCATTTCATAAATGTGGAAACCAAGGCTCAGAGAAGTGAAGGGACCTGTCTCACTTCTAATGAGTGACTCAGCTGGTTTTCCATTTCCTGGCATATTAAATAGTGAAAAATGTTGCAGGCTGATTTCATAAATAGCATGAGTATACCAGGCTGTCAGATGCTTGTTTGTATTAGAAAACTGGGAATTGGGATATTTTACTATTCCCTCCATCTGCTTCCAAGTATTGCCCATTATCCAGTCTTCCTGAGATAGTCCCCATCTAAATCAACAGTCTTGAGGATTGAACTTGTGAACCTGACACAGAGACAACAGGCCTGTTTCAGCCAACACCGAAATACCAAGTGTCTCTCTCATTACTGTTGTGTCTGACCTGGGAGTCATCCTGGGTTTTCTGAACTTGAGGAAACCTCCGCAAGGTATTTCTGAAGTGGCCCAAGAACCAAGATTAGGGCCAAAAAGAGTCACAATCCCATCAGAAAATTAGTGGCTCTAGCTGTTTGGCTCAATGGATAGAGCATCAGCCTGTGGACTGAAAGGTCCTGGGTTCAATTCTAGTCAAGGGCATGTATCTTGGTTGCAGGCTCAATCCCGGGCCCCGGTTGGGGCGCATGCGGGAGGCAACCAATCCATGTGTCTCTTTCACATCGATATTTCTCTCACTGTCACTCCCTCTCCCTTCTACTCTCTCTAAAGTAAAAATAAAAAAAAATCAATGTCCTCTGGTGAGGATTAACAAACAACAACAACAACAAAAAGAAAATTGGTGCCTGCCAGAGGTGGGACTTAGCAGAATTAAGCTAAGAGAAGAGAGAGCTGGAAGAATGGAGGTTCATTTGTCCATTCAAAAAATATTTGTTAGGTACTGTGTTGACAAGTGCATAGATCATAAATGCTATCATTCTACACCCCAAGCAGCTGGATCTTGCCCTAAACTGGGCATGTAGCTCTGAACAAAGCAGAGAAGGGGCCTCGGTCTAAACAGTCCAATAGAAACACAATGCAACCTACCTATGCAATTGAATATATGTCTGGTGGCCACACTGAAGAAATAAAAAGCAGATGAAATACATTTTAGTAATAAGTTTAATTCACTACTTCAAAAAATTGTCATTTCATCACCTAATCAATATAAAAATTATTAATGAGATAGTTTACATTTTTTTTCTCCCAAATGAAGTCTTTGAAATGTGTACATTTTATGCTTCTAGCACATCTCAGTTTAGACTAACCACATTTCAAATGCACAGTAGCCACATGTGGCTTGCAGCTACCTTGTTGGATGTCAGAGATCTAGATGACATCCTAAGGGTTGAAGGCTAATTCCATTGAGTAAGAGTGTTGTGGGGATGCCTCCTTTACAGGAAGGTTGCTTCACCTTGTAAGGGCTTGAAGAAGCTGCTCCAGTCTGGGTCCCCACTCTCAGGTATCCCTCTTGCCCATTTGGCAGAGAGGGCCAGGCAGATATCAGGTGTGCCGGATGGAGCCCTGCATCTCATTACAAAGCCTTCTGGAGGCAGGGTGCCAAGTTCCTACTGCTTCTCCACTGGAGTTAAGCCCCCACCTACTGGAGTTAACCTTTGTGTGCCCAGAGTTGTTTCCATTCAGTCCCTGCTTGTTTACTGAGCACCTACTCAGTGCCAGCTTCTGTGCTGAGCACTGGGAACACACACCAGTGAACATAGACAGTTATCTTATTGTCTTGTTATGGTAATCAAGTAATCCACAAATGAAGAAATCATTAAAATGGACAAATGAAAGGGTACAGAGACTGCACAGGGACACTTGACCTCTTGGAAGGTCAGAGAAGGTCTCCCCGAAGAAGTAGAATTAACTGAGCAAAGGAGGCGTGGCCCATGTACAAAAGCAGTATGAGGGATGCAGGGAGGAGCTCCAAGAGGGCCAGTGTGGATGGCGTACAACACTAAGGATTAGGGCCGCAGTCTGGAGTGGGTGTGAGACCGCTGGCTTCAGAGTCACAAAGACCTGGTCCAACTAAGCCGTGTGACTCGGGAGATAAGTTTCAACTTCTCTGGGCCTCAGCTAACTCCTTTAGAGGAATGTGGTAAAGGTGAAAGAGCGTGACATATGAAAACTCTTGCTGTAGCAGATGCCCTGATTCATTGTTAAATTATTGATTTTTGTTATTATTTATTGAATGTTCGTCTGTACCATATTATGATGGTGGGCAAGACAGTCCTAGTATGTGCAAGGCCTTGGGCAAATGTTTTTCCCATGTCTATATAAACAATTTGCTTAAAGGTGTATTACAAAATTCATGAGCCCATGTGGAGTATAGCAATTTTTCAATGGAGATTTAGAATGATGAGTAGAGAAGAAGTACTAGGACTTCATTTACTGTCCTAGCATTGTACATGAAGATTCTTGGTAGTACCCAGGCACCATCTCTTCCTGTTCAAGTCTAGAAACAATCTCTTCTTTTTAAAAAAAATATTCCCTCTGTCCCATAATAATAGTAGCAAGTGAATATTTAAACGGGAATTATTGGCGAATGCAGCTGTAAGTTATGTTGTAGCGCAAAATTGCGAAGCCTTCAATCAAAATCAATGTTTCATGACATCTGTCATTTGTTTTGACACATCTTTCAATTTTTAGGTTAATCTAATTATTACAAATTATAACTATTTTTCAAATTTCATCCACCGATCGCAATCAATTGTTTTATTTCAGTTGAATATCAACCCATTGTAAAAGTAAGATGAAAAAAAGAGAGTTTTCAAGCAAAGATCGAGCTGCGATTGTCCAGCTCTCGATGCATCAAAAAAAAGGGAAAAGTTGCAGAAAGGTGCAATTACGTTAGCTGCAAAACAATTTAAGTGCAACAGAATGACCATATCAAGAATTTGGAAACGTGCTTCCAAAAATAATTGTCAAGGAGAATCTTATGCTAATGTTGATTCTTTGGAAAAAACAAAACTGTGGATGTAAATGCAAAGATTATGGAGGAAAACTTGGAAAACTTAGACATATTCCTCTTAGCAGAAGAGGCACCATATTAGCCTTTGATAATATTTCTCCCGAAATACTGGATAATACGTTTCTGTCACTTCAACAAGTTATGCTGGAAGCAATGACGAACAATGGCTCCAATAATTTTAAGCTCACGCACATAGGGAAAGCAAAGCTTCGCAGCCAAGGGATCCTACCTACAAGTTTAAAAGGCGGTAACAAAATTATTGAGAAATCCAGAAACTATCTGAACACTCAAAATAAAAATTAGGAGTACTATGTTTAATTTATTGTTTAATTTAATCTAGTTTTTTGATAATAAATGTTGCGTTCTATATTTTCTTTTGCTACTATTATTATGGGACCAATTACATTCATCAACTGCTACTATTATTACGGGATAGAGGGAGTATATTTTTATTGATTTCAGAGAGGAAGTGAGAGGGAAAGAGAGACAGAAATATCAATAATGAGAGAGAATCATTGATCCGCTGCCTCCTGCATACCCCCTGCTGGGGATTGAGCCTGAGCCTGCAACCTGGACATGTGCCCTGACCAGGAATCAAACGGTAATCTCCTGGTTCATAGGTTGACAACCAACCACTGAGCCACACCAGCTGGGCTCTTCTTTATTTTTTTTAATTGTAAAATGTGCCCTTCTTACTTATGATGCTTCATCATCCATTGGTGATAGTCCCTTTATACTGGTTTCCAATGACTCAAAGATTTTTACTGTTCCTCATTGATGAGAACTTATCTCATCTAGGTAATATCTAGGTAAGATATTATAAATCTTACCTAGAGTATGCAGGAAAATGTGAGTGATTATTTTCTGGTCATGTTAAATTTACCATTTCAACTATTGTTTCATAAACATATACCAATATATCTTCCAATCATATCTTGAATTCTCTAGCTCATAATCACTGCATTTCTAAAATAGGGTTGCTTTGCCTGGCTGGAGTGGCTCAGTGGATTGAGTGTTGTCCCATGGACCAAGAGGTCCAGGGTTCAATTCCTGGTCGGACACATGCCTGCATTGTGAGCTTGATCCCCAGTAGGGAGCGTGCAGGAGGCAGCCGATCAATGTTTCTATCTCTCCCTCTCTCTTCCTTTCTGAAATCAATGAAAATATATTTTAAAAAATAAAAATAAAATAGGATTGCTTTCAATGTTGAACACACTCCTGCCTTCCACACAGCACCAGCAGTGGGGAGCACAGGAAAGGGGTGCATGAGCAGAGTGAAAGTGATAAGAACAGTCCTATTCATACAAGATATTCCTATCGCTTGTTCTCTGTGGCTTAAGACGGTTGAGAACACCATGTTATCGAATTGATTGGAGATAAGAAATTACATCAGTAGGAAGAGGACACTGGCATTGCTGAACAATGTCTTAAAAGTCCTTGGAGAAGATTGGCAAGGCCACTCCTGCCAAAGGAGGTGAAGTGACCGCCCTGGGGGCCAGCTGGGGAAAGGAGTAGAGTACATGGAGTAAAAGATGTTTGCTGCCCTCTCCCACATTATCCTGGCTAGAGTGGCACTGTGCAGCTCAAGTCCAAGTGTCTGTAGTAGACTGTTGGTAGCTCAGAGTCTTAAACTCACCCTGGTTTCAATGTGCATGAGAGTCACCAAAATCAGTATGTAAACACCATTTTGGCAGTCCAATTTCACACAAGCTGGTGAAAGAAATACTGCACTGGCTAGCTAGAGTGAGTTCCTTGCCAGGCTGTCCTCCTAGAACCAGAGCTGGTCTTAAGACTCCAGGATGATTCCATAGGCATGAGTCCTGGAGCTTCTTAGGGTATCTGGTCTACCCCACATAAGTGAGAGAAGGCTGGAGGTAACATAGAGAGTTGAACAACTCTCCAAAGAAAAGAAATGGAGAATGAGGCTCACCAGGATGGCCTTGGTCTGGGACAGGTTCATCCTATCTAGATGGCACTTCTACCTCTGGCCAGTACCAACCACTGGAGTGAGACTTATAAAATTTTGAGGTACAAATTGTTGGCTAACAAGACCCACATGGGGCTTGGTCTGGACTTCGCACTCCCTACCAAGATGGCATTGTTGACTTTGGAGGGCACTTAGAACATTTTGAGATATACCAATCTAAAGTGCAATACTCTTTAAGGCACAGGCTCTGGGCAGGGGGCCGCTTACCTAGTTCTAAGGACAGTACTACCACTAGCTACTGGATATTATTCACTAAGATTTAACAGTAACTGCCGGGAGCCGGTCCATCCTTGCTGTTTCAAGGGACCTGGCATATATGGCATACAGTTCTTAATATGTTTGCTCACCTTCTTGGCGCTGTGTTTTAACCAAGGTCACTTCCACGAGAAAGGTTGAATCCCCAGGTAGGGATTTTCCCCTGAAGTTAGGGAGGGAATAAAACCCCTCAACTAAGTGCCAGGCGGGTAATTAATCCCTTTAACTACAAACAATCATGCTTAAACTACATAATCTTTTCTCCCTGGAATGGAGATAAGAAACGCCCTACCCTTTGTAATAGAGATTGATAGGATTGAATCAACTGGTATAAATACAGATGTAACTAGACAGCAAGACACAGAACTCAGGAGACAGAATTCAGAAGACAGAACCTACGTGGAACCTGGAGATGGAGGAGCTTCGCTGGAGAGAACATGGCAAGGGATCCTGGACTGAACCTAACTGCAGAGGTTGGCAAGAGAGCCTGACTAGAACCTGGTGACAGAACCTGACTGGAGAACCTCGACAGAACCTGGCTGGAGATCCTAAGCAGAACCTCTCTGGAGATCCAGACCAGAACTTGGCTGGAGATCCGGGCTAGAGATCCTGGCTAGGCTGCTGATCAACTGAACGCTGTCTCCATGTCCTTCCTTCTTCGCCGACTCCGTCCACACCTTTGGGGACCCCTGGACCTGCTGGGGTTGGACCCCGGCAAGTAACAGCAATGAAGTGGGTTCAATACTGAGCCAATGAATGTTCCATCTATCCATTCATCCACCCAACCATCAAACAAATGTTCATTGAGCACCTACACTGTGCCAGTATTGTGTTAGGTTTAGGAGAAAGAGAAGTGGGTCTTCCCAATCATTATCTACCCCATGTTAGTTCTGCATGATAAAAAAAATGGTGAGGGGAATCAGAGGGAAAAAAACTAGATACAGATGATATCCCTCTCATATAGCTGTTCAGCTAACAATTGTTCTCAATTATGGCTGTTGAAAGTTCAATTACTATGATTATAAACAATTTACCCCCAAACTTAGTGGCTTAAAACAATGACAATATTTATTTTGCTCATGAGTCTGCTATTAGGGCTGGGCTCAACAGGTTTAGCTTGTCTCTGTTCTGCTCAGTGACAGGTGGGGTGGCTTGAAGATTGGGGACTGGAATCATCTGAAGCCTTCCTCATTCACATGTCTGGCCATTGATGTTATCAGCTGAGACCTTAACGCAGGCTGTCAGCTGGCACACCTCCACATGGTCTCTTCATGTGTCCTGGGCTTCCTCCCAACATGGTGGCTGGGTTTCAAGGGTGAGCCTTGCAAAAGGGGGTAAGTGAGGTGAAAGCCATATCCTCTTTATGACCTAGCTCTGGAAGTCAAATAGCATTACTTCTTTCCTATTGGCCAGAATAGTCATAGTCCCCAACCAGATTCTAGGGGAGGGAACAAGGGCCCCAACTCTCAGTAGAAAAAGTGTTGGTTACATTGTTTTATTTTATTTATCTTTTAAAAATTGATTTTAGAGAGGAAGAGGGAAAGAGAAACATTGATGTGAGAGAGAAACGTTGATCGGTTGCCTCCTGTACACACCCTGCCTCCCAACATGGGATGGAGCCCGAGACCCTTGGGTGCCCAGGAGGATACTGCAACCAACGGAGCCACACGGGCCAGGGTGAATGTTGGTTACATTGTAAAAAGAACTGTGGGATGGGTTATATAGATTGGTGTGACCAACTTTGGGGGAAAAAATATGCCACAAAGGATTAATACAACTGCTCTATTTTTTTCCTTGAGTGTAATGCCTTTTAATACATAGTAATAGTACACAATATAAAGTGATATTTTGATATTACAGTTTCAAACGAAGACACTCCCCCAATATGTCCCATGTTTCTAGTTATAAATTATGATGTGGAACAAATTAGAATTGTGTACTGTGTTTGGAGAATCCATAATATTTTACTCTGTATAACATTTCCCATATCTTCAGTCTATTGTATGTGCACTATTTACCTACGTTTCAAAGAATTCTGATATTTAGTCTTTAATTTTCCCTAAGGTGTGTGTGTGCAACTTTATTTTTATGTTGGTTTAAGTGAAGCTAAATAAAAAAATTTTAATTGGTAAAGGTGCAGAAATATAAATAATATCACCTTTAAAGCATGACTAGCTTGCACCTTTCCTCTACCAACCCCCACTAATATTAAATCTTATCTTCCTGGCCAGTACAAGTCCTTATACTTTACATTTTATGTAAAAGCCATATTCTTAATTTAAAATTATTTATTGTTTGCTTTGTTTCATTGATATAGTTTTATGTTAAAAATACTTAGGTGTCTTGGGTTGGAACTGAACACATTTTTCCCCATTAACATGAATGGAAATATATATATGGACTTTTTCATTTAACCGTTTTGCACTTAGAGGCAGAATTTTCAGGAATGAATTAAAGTAACCTGGTGTGAGATAGATGTATTTTCATCTTCTCCCCAAGAGCTTTTAAATAACTTCCGAGTCCTCTGTGTCTGTCACTTTTTCAATTTCCATTGCCCGCGGCTCTTCCAATTTGTCAGCCCCTTACCTATCTGATATATTATAGGTGTGTTAGTATGGGAAGACTAAGGGAAAGCCCTTGAAGATAAAAATCTATCTCTGTAAACAGAGGGCAGGAAGAGACTGAAGGAAGAAGCTGGCCACTTCAGTCTGATAATTAATAGAGTTTATTAAGGGAAACTTACATGTGAGGCACATCTTGGGTGTCTGCAGACAAAATGGTGTCTGCAGGCGCCAAGAATTATATAGGACAAGGTGGAATTGTCACTGAGTACTAATACGTGAATGCTACCAAGTATGGGAAATTACATGCTTGATCATGTCAGGACAGCAGCCTGTTCCAGGAACCAGCATATAAGGAGGCAGGGGAGGGGTTCACTCTTGGTTTATGTAAGAATGAACATCCATTACGATCAGTCTCCAAGGGAGGGGGGTTTGAGGGACACAATCTCCCCCTTTTGGCTCCTGGGTCAGGTAGCAGTCATACCTTGGAACAGTCTCTTCTTCACAAGGTGTTCAACATTTATTATGTTAGGAATGCATCTGGTTCAAAGTAACAGAAGACTCAACAAACTATGGTCTAAAGATTTCCCCCGCTTTTCCCTCTCAAAAAACAGGAAGGCAATCCAGGAATTGTATAGCCACTTGAATATATCTTAAAGAACTGGGCTTCTTTTATCTTTCTGTTCCACCTCTTAGCATAGTCCTCCACATTGTGTCAAGAGGGCTGCTACACCTCCGTGTGTTGTGTCTTAGTTCCAAGCATGAAGTAGGAGAAAGGTGAAGGTCACCAACGTCTCTAAAAAGTCCTTTTCATCCTGGAAGGGAAGTTCTCCCTTGGGCCTTCTGCCTACATCTTATTGGCCAGATTTTGTCTCATTGCCACCCTCAGCTGCAAGGGAGTTTCGGAATTGTGTGTTTGCTTTTCAGCCTCTGTAGTTTAGAAAGGCCAGAGATAGTGGTTGGAATTGATACTGAATGAGCTTCTTAAGATATCTGTGACATGATGTTTAATTGAAATGCATTGCTTTGATCCACAAAATGTTCTGAATATAGCCCTGCTCCTGTCCTGGAACATTTTACTCCTTGTTCTTCTTCCCTCCTCTAGCCACTTTCCTGTTGCTGGTGGGGGGTGATGCAAAATCTTGAAAAAACACACTTCTCCTCTATCCTTTTTAGGAGTGTAACAGTTCCCTTGTCACTCCTTCCACCTCTCTTCTAATTGAAGGTAAGGAGGAGGAGTCGATATCCTCCTTGCTTCCCTCTGCTCTTTTGAGACAACTGTGCCTTGAGCACTACTCAACACCCTGGTCTCTTCGTCCCTGGGTAGCAAGGACAGTCTCAAGGCCAGGTCCTCCCTCCCCTTCTCTCTCAGCCCATTTCCTCCTTTACGCTTCCAAGCACTTAAGCTGTACTTCTCTGAAGGTATTTATTATTTTCTTCGTTGAAGCTGAAACCACATTATTGAAAGTGGCATTGTTTACAAAATGTGTGGTGCATTGTTAGGTGCTCAAACTGGTAACTCCTGCTATTACTATTAATAATGTCTTATCGCCTATATCAGACTCTGCTACTTAATGAGAGGCTCTGATCCAGGTCTCTGATTCATCTTTGTAACCCACATTTGGCCTGGAATTGAGCATTGCAAATAATTAATGCTATACCGGCAGGTAAAGGACAACATTACGAAGGAAGGGTGCTGCAAAGGGGTATGCGAAATTTCAGAACCTGGGTGGGAGCCAGAATTTTGCAGAGAAGAGCCAAATTCCGTCCGCACCTACAACCGGCAAAGTCCGGATGGATTCGCAGGGACGCAGGTGGAGCACCAGCCGCCAGTATCCCGATGAGGTCTGCGCATTCGTCATTTCACTCCTCCCCCTCCACTGGATCCGGAAAGGGAGGAGGGAATGTACCCCGCGCGGCGAGCTGGGATAGCTGCGCACGCGCAGCTTCCGGCTCCGTGTCTCGGGAATTATTTGACGCCGCCGTTCAGGACTCGCAGAAGTCTCTGACCAGGCGCGCAGCGCACGCGCAGTGGCCCACTCGGCTGGAGGAGCTATTTGACGCTGTCGCCTCTGGCAGTCGGAAGTTGCCTGAGCAGAGCCCAGCCGGCCGGCCCGACCGGCCTTCGTCGTCCCCAGGCGCCCTCAGAGAGTCGCTGACCGCTGGACGGACCGACCGCCTGAGGACAGTTGGCCGGGGCAGCGAAAACGCCGGCCCTATGGCGCCCGAGGCGTGAGGCGGAAAGCCGAGTGCGGCTGGCAGTGGTGGCGCCCGCCCCAGCAATGCGGGCCCCGCCCGTCGCCTCAGGTAATCGGGCGGTCCTCCCCGTCGCTGCCGGACCTCCCCTTCCCTCCCCTCCTGGCGGTCCCGGGACGGCCCAGTGTGTTTCTCGGCCCGGGATGTTTCAAGTGCCCGGCCTTCGGAAGCACATCTTTTTTTTGTGGGGACTCACAGGGTCCGGGGGAACTTGGCCCTGGAGTCGGTGGCGTCGGACGGGTCTGTTGAAACCCGGTCTGGTCCCGGGGAGCTGACGCGGCCGGGGGAAGCGCTCTCCGGGCCGCCGGGGGCAGGGGGCGGGTCTGGAGCGGAGCTGGACAACTCCAGCGAAGAACTCGGTCCCGCAGAAAGGTTGGTCGAGTTGATCCCTCCCCTTGGGGACGATGCTGCCTGGTGCACAGTGACACTCGGATGAGGAAGCGTTAATACCGAGAATCAACAACTAAACCTTGTTCAGCGCGTACTGTATGCCAGGCCATTGCGTTCGCCGCATCTAACTTCACAGCAACTCTTTTAGGATAGAATTGTGATCCTCGTTTGACTGGGGAGGCAACTGAGGCCCTGGATGGTTAGGTGACTTACTTGCCCAAGGTCACTTAGCTGGTCATTTGAACCCAAGCAGTCCGAATCCAGAATCACGCTCTTAAAACGAGGTCAGTGTCTCTCCAACTTTGCTGCAGGTTAAAATCGTCTGGGGGAGCTTTTCAGAAGTCCTGATGCCTAGAGCAATTAAATCAAAATTTGGGGGAAGGGGTGGGTGAAGCCAGACATCAGTATTTTTTTTTTTTTTTTAAGATTCCCATATGATTTCAGTGTGCAGCAAAGTTTGGGAACTGCTAGGTGATTCTGCATCGCGAAAGATGTTTCAGTGTTTCTCTGTTGAGGTGTGTAGGAGAATTACCTGGGAATTTGTTAAACATGCAGTTCCACCTGCAAAAGTCTTTTCGCTGGGCCCACTGACGACGATGACTATTCCTTGTTTAAAGTCTGTTGGGGATGGGAAGTAAATTTCTCTGCAGGATTTCTGAGTTAGCTGGATCTTTTAAAGTATATGCATGTCATGCAAAACTGTTTGCAGCTTTCCAGAATATGCAGTACACATAGATCTAGTGTCTCTAACATCTGGGTCCTCTCCTGATATGCGATTCCTCGGCCTAGACTGTCCTCCAGGCTTCCTCCCCACTCCACCCAAATGCGCACACTTACGCTCTCTCTCATACACATGCATATATCCTTTTCTTCCCGTCTCTGGCTGCTGCGTAACTCCCAACATTCCAGATGCTCTGTCTGTGACCCCCTGTCACCTTGGGTCTTTCCTATCTGCTCTTTGCATCATCACACTGGAATTTACCAGTTATTTTTCTGTGTTGTGTGTTTCTCTCTCTTCTAGATTATGAGCAACTCGAACCATATGTTCTCCATCTCTATTCTTCCCAGTGCTTTGACATACAGACTCACAAAGATTTTACTCAATGGAATGTTTGAGTCCTTTTTATGTGATAGACTTCATGCCACAAATAGTTTCTTCTGTGTTTCCATTTTTGCAAAAGGTATTTGGTAGTTCTTTTTAAAAATATATATATTTTATTGATTTTTTACAGAGAGAAAGGGAGAGGGATAGAGAGTTAGAAACATTGATGGGAGAGAAACATCGATCAGCTGCCTCTTGCACACCTCCTACTGGGGATGTGCCCGCAACCAAGATACATGCCCTTGGCTGGAATCGAACCCGGGACCCTTCAGTCTACAGGCTGATGCTCTATCCCCTGAGTCAAACTGGTTAGGGCATGGTAGTTCTTTTTTTTAAAATATATTTTATTGATTTTTTACAGAGAGGAAGGGAGAGAGGTAGAGAGTTAGAAACATCAATGAGAGAGAAACATCGATCAGCCGCCTCCTGCACACCTCCTACTGGGGATGTGCCCGCAACCCAGGTACATGCCCTTTACTGGAATCGAACCTGGGACCTTTCAGTCCACAGGCTGACGCTCTATCCACTGAGCCAAACCGGTTTCGGCGGGCATGGTAGTTCTTAATGTATATTGTTTTATTCTTTTTGCTTGGAAATACTGTAGGTTCACTAAGTTATCCATCTAGCAGTTGAATAAACTACTAGATCTTACACTGGCAACGCACTATGTAGGATTAACTCCGTGCAATCAATGTTGGTTGAATTTTTTTTTAATTGATTTTTTTTTTAGAGAGAAAAAGAGGTGGAGGGGAGAAACATTGATCCACTATTCCACCCATTTATGCATTTATTTGGTTGACTCTTGTATGTGCCAGGGCATTGAACCTGCAACCTTGGCCCATTGAGATGATGCTCCAAACAACTGACCTACCTGGCCAGGGCAACATTGGTTGATTTTGTTTTAAAAAATATGTTTTTATTGATTTTTTTAAATTTTTAAAAAAATATATACTTTATTGATTTTTTATAGAGAGGAAGGGAGAGGGATAGAGCGTTAGAAACATCGATGAGAGAGAAACATCGATCAGCTGCCTCCTGCACACCCCTTACTGGGAATGTGCCTGCAACCAAGGTACATGCCCTTGACCGGAATCGAACTTGGGACCCTTCAGTCCCCAGGCCGATGCTCTATCCACTGAGCCAAACCGGTTAGGGCTTTATTGATTTCAGAGAGAAGGGAAGGGAGAAGGGAGGGAGATAGAAACATCGACAAGGGAGAAACATCGATTGGCTGCCTCCTACATGCCCCCTACTGGGGATTGAGCCTGCAACCCAGGCATATGCCCTGACAGGAATTGAACCAGTGACCTCTTGATTCATGGGTCAATGTTCAGCCATTGAGCCAACCTGGAAGGGCAGTTGATTTTTAATATTTGACTTTATTGCAATCAGTTCTTTAGTGGAAACCTTATTATTGTCCCTAGGTCTTTGCATACGTTCCCCACCTCTTTGTCCAAAATAGTACTTAGTTGTCATCCATTAAATACTAGAGGCCCGGTGCACGAATTCGTGCATCAGTGGGGTCCCTTGGTCTGGCCTGTGGGGTCAGGTCGAAACTGGCTTTCCAACATCCCCTGAGGGGTCCTGGATTTCGAGAGGGTGCAGGCCAGGCTGCGGGACCCCACTGGTGCATGATCGGGGCCGAGGAGGGATGCAGGAGGTTGGCCAGCGGGGAGGGACCACGGGAAGGCTCCAGGGCGTGTCCAGATCGTCTTGCTCAGTCCCGATCAGCCGGACCTCAGCAGCAAGCTAACCTACCAGTCGGAGCATCTGCCCTCTGGTGGTCAGTGCACGTCATAGCAAGCGGTTGAGTGGCCTTAGCATATCATTAGCTTATTACACTTTGATTGGTTGAATGGCCGACCTGCCAACCGGACACTTAGCATATTAGGCTTTTATTAAATAGGATTATTGCCTTGTTGGTACTTGGTAAATCCTACTAGATGGAATTGCTGTTGGAAATAGTTGATCCTATTCACCAGAAGAGATGATAGAAGAAGTCCTTGATGAAGACTAAAACCTTGATGTCAGAGTTGACAGGCTTAGTATATATTTAGTGCATAATGCCTTAATACTATTGCCCAATGTATTTATAAGTTTTAAAGGAAGGCAGGACACTAATTCAGATTGTATTTGTTCTTGACTGGTCTTAAAAGCATGTAAAGTTTATAGAAGTGAAGGGGTAGTGTGTGAAGGTCATGAAGAGGTTTTTAGACAAAGATTTTTTTATAGCAAATATGGCAAAGTATGACAAAAACACATTTCATATAATGACATTCTTTGCAGCAAAAGTTATAAAAAGATTGTTTTGGTTCAGAGTTTTACTGTTTCTCAATTTTTAGGCAAAGGTTAATGTAGAAACTGATGGGACAATTCATGTTATATTCAAACCTGCCCTTGTTTCTCTGATCTGATATGGACAGAGTATCCAGTTCTGGCCTCAGCATGTGGAAGAAACTTAATCTTTAAGCCTGAGGTTTAAGTCTCTAGTTGATCTCCAAAGTAATAAAGGTGAAAATTTCACTTGCTCAGTTAAAGACCAAAAGTGACTCTAATCATGATAGCCTGAAACCTAAAAATGGAATCTATTTAATCTGAGATTCCTGTCAGTGTTAGCAGGTGTGTTCCCTGGCATGTGTAAAGACCTTTTAGATAGACAACATGATTTCCTTTAGTGTAAGGTGGTTAAAGTTATAGAATTAAGATATTTGGAGTTTAATTATAAGTTTTTATAGGTGAAGAAAGTAGGAAACTTGCCCAAGATTTAAATGGTTGGCTTCTAGCACATCTCGAACTAGAAAGCAGGCCACTTTTCTTTGGGTGCAGTGTGTCCTTCCACACCCATTCCTCCCATGTGAGAGGATATCTTTGTGTGTTGGGTTTTTTGCATGTGTTTTGTGTGTGTGTGTGTGTGTGTGTGTGTGTGTGTGTGTGTGTGTGTGTGTTGGGGATGGGGGAAGTGTACAGAGTAGTCTGCTGTGTTTGAAATATTCAGTTAGATGTAAAATGAGTGCTTGGTGTGTACCACGTGTACTTTGCTATATAAATTGGGATACCAAGGTAAAGAAGACACAGCTCTGTCCTTAAGGAGTCTATAGTCAATGTTGTAATGAAAATAAAAGTATAGTACCTGTCAGCTCTGTCAAATAGAACTTTCCACAGTGATGGAACTGTTCTATATTTGC
This sequence comes from Myotis daubentonii, assembly GCF_963259705.1. Taxonomy (NCBI): domain Eukaryota; kingdom Metazoa; phylum Chordata; class Mammalia; order Chiroptera; family Vespertilionidae; genus Myotis; species Myotis daubentonii. Next base: position 75,589,188 of record NC_081847.1, on the reverse strand, counting down.
ACTGTCCAATATGGTAGCCACTAGCCACATGTGACTATTGAGCACTTGAAATGTGACTAAGGAACTGAATTTCTAATTTAATTTAAATTTAAGTAATTATATGTGGATTGGCTATTGTATTGGACAAGCAGATCTGAGAAATAAAAGATGAGAACTGTGATAGTGCTGTTGAGGGGAAGGTAACGGGTATTCAATTTATTTTTTATTTTGGATAGACTAGTAAAAACTGCCTGTTTCCACAATAGGGAGGAATGTAAGCAGAACCTGTCTGTCTTTCTTGTTATTCAGGTGTTTGATAGGATCCCTGATAGTTAGAATCTGGTATATAGGTGAATACATTCCTTTTTAGCTAAACTTGATTATTTGCCTTGTAGGGTCAATAGGACTATAACAGAAATATGAATTATGAACCTTTTGCCTTTATTAGTCATAAAGTTATATGGATGACCTTGAGTGGACGTATGTGCCTTAAAATCCAGCAAGGTTTGTTCATTTACTCAGTGTTTTGGCATTCTGTAAGAGAAAGGAGGCATGCCTAAGAATATGTACATTGTATTTGTACATCTCAAAGTTTTTTGCCTATTTAAAAGCAATTTTTAAAAAATTGATTTTAGAGAGGGAGGGAGGGAGGAAAGGAGAGAGAGAAACATTGCTGTGAGAGAGAAATATCGGTTGGCTGCCTCCCACAAGCGCCCCAACCGGGAATTGAACTGGTGACATTTTGGTGCATGGGACGATGCTCAACCAACTAAACTGTATTGGCCAGGGTGACTTTATTTGATCCTTCTCCCAAGTAACTTTAGCTAGGTACTGCAGTTATTCTCCCTATTTTACAAATGAGAGAACTATGACAAAGAAATACCAAGTTTCTTGTCCAGGGTGATATAGTGAGGAATGGAGTCAGAAAAAAGAAAAGAACATTGGACTTTGAGGCATTTCTTGTCCCAGATCTACTGTTACTTGATGTGACCTGAGCAAGTTATAACCTTACTTTGTGTCCTCACTGAGTGGCTAGTGACATCTGTCTTAATTTTCTTGGCTTGTTATTGGAATAAAATGAAATTACATGTGAAAATTCCTTGAAGTATACACAGCTACATTGTTATTAAATTAGATCTTGAGTTTTTCTGTTGCATGTTGCTGCCTTCATACCTCATCACACCAGTTATCATGTTGAATGCTATTGTATTATGTTGTTGTCATGGATTTTGCTTGTCTTCCTCACTAGGAAACCTTCTTTTGGGCAGCCATTGTGTCCTGTTTATATCTTCAGGACACAATGGTACTTACATTCTTTAAAGACAATACCTGACATATAGCAGGTGTTTAAAAAATGTTTGTTTAATGAGATAATTGATGTCTAGATTTACTTTACAAAGTTTTAAAAAATTGTTCTCTGTAATTAGACTTGAAGCTCCTTGGGAACAGGGATGATATTTCTTCATTGTTACATTCCCTGTGCCTGGTGTATAGAAGGCATGCAATAAATATTGGTTGAGTCAATTGATGTAATTAATGTCAGCCTGCGGTCTTAGTGTGTCTACCACTGTATTGATCATTTTGGTAATTTGTCAGTTAGGCCAAACCTTCATGTTATTCTGCGGTAATACCTACAAGCCATAAGCTGTTACCCAGCACACAGTCACCTGGTAATAGAAACCTCCAGAGAGATTACCTAGAAAATGGGTGCATGTAGAGTTGGGAAGAAAATTAAATGATCTGCAAGGAACATCTTCCCCTTCCTCCTCTCATATTTACTTCTGGAGCTTTGAAGGTAGAGACTTCTTTACTAGCAGCTCAGGTTGTTAGCTGACTGCCTTATTTGGGGAGGAGACTCATAGGATCCTTAACATAACAGTAAAAGTTCTTAATCATCTGACTTCAGTCATGTTTTCATATCTCACTGCAGTGTCTAACCCTCCCCATCCTTTTCTTCATCTTTCATGCTAAGGAGTTTGACCTTCATCCTGTCGGCTCATGATTCTCTAATACCATATCCTCTTGGAAAACACTGATATTACTTGAGGTTTTCTAAGGTAAAATTAAACAATGCTAGTCTCTTCCAGTTTGAAGAAAATTTAGGTTAAGGTCTAGAACTTTTTAAAGATTAAGTGTACCCATGTATTTTGTTTAAACACTGCTGGCTGGGCAAACATTTCAGAGCAAGTAGAAAGTGGAAGTTAACAGAAATGAATTGGAAAGGGCTAACCTACCTTGATTCTCTTCATAAATATATGGCATTTATGATTGTAATATTTATATTGCATTCATATAGATGTGTTTTCTGTGACTAAAATTTCTCATTTGTATGATAGACTTAGACATCATTTCATGGAGAATATATAGCTTGGGAGAAGGGAGAAGCAGTACCTGCCATGGGGAATGTACTAGTATAGGAAAGGGAGAGACAGAGAACATGCCATGGTTACAAACATGGTCTCTGGAACCCAGCAGATGTGGTTCAAAACCCAGTTCTACCACATTATAGCTCTGAAGCCTCAGGTAAGAAGCAAACCTCTCCATGTCTCAGTTTTTTCATCCGTGAAGTGGAGATAATAATACTTAATATTCATAGAGTTGTTTTGATGATTACATGAGTCGTATGTAATAAATGCTCAGTAAGTGGGAGCTCTTAATATGTTTTTTAAAGGACACTGTGACTTCTAGGTGTTCCAGTACTGGAAGTTTCTGTGCCTCTACTGCAGGGAATAAAATATTCTCAAAGAATATTGTGTCTGATTTGAGGACATTGATGGGAAATTACAGGGGTGTGTTTCCAGCATGTACTAGGTACCTGGCAACCATTAACTGAAAAATCTGGGTCTTCGTTTCCTGCTTAAGGTACTCCATTCTTTCATCTTTTTCTATCCTGAACATAGTGTGAGGAGGATTCCCTCATGCTATAAGTGTGCCAAATCTGATCATTTATCACCTTGCACAGTGACTGTCTGTCTGTTAGGAGGGCTCTTTTGGGGAGGTGTTTGGGCAGCTAGCTGCTTCTCAGGGATTGCCTTCCTATGTGATCCCACCATGAGGCTATTTTTAGGACATTTCTCAAAACTTTTAGATGTGTTTTATTCTCAGTCGTCTTCAGGCAATATTTGCAGCTTCTTTATCTTGCTTTGTAGGGTAAATATGTATTTTACTTCCTTTTATTAATTTGCAACAGTATAATTTGACATGTAATTCTATTTTGTCTTTTCAGGTGCCATTTGGATAGTACTTTAGCGGCACGATGTACTCTGAGTGGAGGTCCCTGCATTTGGTGATTCAGAATGATCAGGGTCACACCAGTGTTCTGCACAGCTATCCAGAGAGCGTTGGACGAGAGGTGGCAAATGCAGTCGTCCATCCTCTTGGGCAGGCCTTAGTAACTTCTTCAGTGGCTAGTAGTGAGAGTTTGTTAAAAACTGACAAAGAAGTAAGTTTCTTCATTTCATTCTACTATGTGAAAATATAACTTTATTAAATGAATTTGACATCTTTTTAATGGATTTCTGCCCAATGCAATGTGACTTCTCTATGTTGACCTTATTTGGGTAGTGGCATGGACGCTCAGGGTTTGTGGCAGTTGCAAGGAATAGGTTGTATCATTGGCTGCTGGGACTTCCTACTAGTCAGACTCAATTCTCCACTTGAGCTATAGGCCCAAGACAGAGACTTGAGTGTCAGGCCCTTTCTCTTAAACCCAAGGCACAGTCTACAGATTTATATTCAGAGTGTGTTTGGAAGGTCTTCATTTCTTTCGGAGGAGCATTTTTCTCTCTTCAGAGTATCCTAATAGAGATTTATTCCAAGGACCAGCACTTGTCATGGTGCACTCTCCTCTTGGTGTATTTATAATCCCTTGCTGCCTTGTCCTGGGAAGAGATGGCACATGAGTAGATAGGGGTTCTCTGGTGCAGCCCTTGTTTATTCTTTTTCCCACCCTCAAAAGAATATGAGAGAGTAGCCCTTGAATCTAGTGTCCTCTAGAATTATACAGTTAATCTACGATGTGAAGATATCACCAATTATATCTTTTCCTTTGTCTTTGGTAAGAGGGACTTGTAACCTCTTTTAAAATTCTTTCTCTTGTGCAACTAAATTCTGCCCTCCACCCTATTTGTCACACCTTCACTGTGCTGACTTCTTTAATACTTACTGCTTTTTTATTTTGCATCCTCACCTGAGGATATGTTTATTGATTTTTAGAGAGAGAGAAATGTCGATGTGAGAAAGAAACATCAGTTGATTGCCTCCCATATGTACCCCAACTGGGGATTGAACCCGCAACCTAGGCATGCTCCCTGACTGGGAATTGAACCCACAACAATTGATGCTCCAACCAACTGAGCCACCTGGTCAGGACCATTGCTATTTTATATATTACACTAGAGGCCCGGTGCACAAAAATTTGTGCACTCGGGGGAGCGGGGGGGGGGGGGGGTCCCTCAGCCCGGCCTGTGCCCTCTCGCAGTCTGGGACCCCTCGGGAGATAACGCCCTGCTGGCTTAGGCCTGCTCCCGGGTGGCAGAGGGCAGGCCCAATCCCTAGGTGCAGCCCCTGGTCGGGCTCAGAGCAGGGCCGATTGGGGAGTTGGGGCACCGCCCCCTGTCATGCACAGAGCAGGGCGGATCAGGAGGTTGCGATGCCACCCTCAGTCATGTTCAGGGTAGGGCCAATTAGGGGGTTGAGGCACCGCCCCCTGTCACACTCAAGGCAGGGCCGATGGGGAGGTTATGGCTCTACCCCATCACACAGAGCAGGGCCCGTGGGGGGGGGGGGTTGGGGAGCTCCCCCCTATCAGGCACAGAGCAGGGCTGCTCAGGGGGTTGGGGCCCCGCCCCCTGTCACACACAGAGCCGCAGGGCGATCAGGGGGTTTGGGCGCTGCCCCCTGTCACGCTGATCCCGGTGCCAGGAGGCATATTACCCTTTTACTATATAGGGTAGAGGCCTGGTGCATGGGTGGGGCCGGCTGGTTTGCCCTGAAGGGTGTCCTGGATCAGGGTGGGGGTCCCCACTGGGGTGCCTGGCCAGTCTGGGTGAGGGGCTGAGGGCTGTTTTCAGGCTGGGAGTGACTGAAGTTCCCAACCGCTCCTTTCTTTCTTTCTTTTTTTTTTTTATTCTGGGCCAGCTTTACCTTGAGGCTTGGCTCCAGCTCTTAGGCCTCCGCAGCTGAAAGTAGGTTTCTGGCCTTTGCTTACAATGTTGCGAATCTGCTGGCTGAAGTCCGGCGGTATTTGTTACAATGTTTCTTAAACTGCCCACTCAGAGGCCTGCAGCTGCAGGCGGGGAACGTTGGTTTCCTCCAACGATCCTCCGTCACTGAGGCAAGCAAGCCTCATGTTAGTTTCAAGCTGCCTGGCTGCCGGTAGCCATCTTGGCTGACAGTTAATTTGCATATCTCGCTGATTAGCCAATGAAAAGGGTAGCGGTCGTACGCCAATTACCATGTTTCTCTTTTATTAGTGTAGATTATATTGTTACTAGAGGCCCGGTGCATGACATTCGTGCACTGGGGGAAGAGAGGGGTTCCTTAGCTTGGCCTGCACCCTCTTGCAGTCCGGCACCCCTCGGGGGATGTCTGACTACCGGCTTAGGCTTGCTCCCCACAAGCGGACCTAAACCTGCAGTCAGATATCCCCCAAGGCAATGGTTGGCAAACTGCAGCTCGGCAAACTGCAGCTCACGAACCACATGCGGCTCTTTGGCCCCTTGAGTGTGGCTCTTCCACAAAATACTGACTTCTGTGCATGAGCCACGAAGTTTCAATCACGCTGTATGTGCGCGCCCACACGTGGTATTTTGTAGAAGAGCCACACTCAAGGGGCCAAAGAGTCACATGTGGCTCACGAGCTGCAGTTTGCCGACCACGGCCCCAAGGGGTCCTTAGTGATGCTGTGGAGGTGGGAGAGGCTCCTGCCACCACCATTGAGCTCGCCAGCCATGAGCCTGAGCAGTGCTCCCCCTGTGGGAGTGCACTGACCATCACTGAGCGCCTGCCCCCTGGCTGTCAGTGTGTATCATAGCAACTGGTCATTCCACTGTTTGGTCAATTTGCATATTAGGGTTTTATTATAAAGAATATTGCTGTTAATGGCATGTTGAGAATAACTTCATATTTCCAGTTGGAAGACGGGGGTTCAAATTTTCAGCTCTAACATTTCCAAACCAGTGACTTGGGCCAAATTGCTTAATCTTGCTTAGCTCCAGTTTTCTTATCTATAAAGTCAGGATAGTTTACCCTCTCACACAGGGTTATTTTGATTATTAGATGATATTTATGAAAGTGCTTCATAAACTGCCAGGATTATACAATTGTCAACTGCCTTCATAGTAACCCTATTTAAAAGGAATGAAGCTTATCTGGCATGACTTGTTCTTTTTGAGCAGGCTGGTTCCCAGTGATCATGCTTCCCTTTTATAAGTGCTCACAGATCATCTGCTTAGTAATTTGTCCCAGTTTTGTCTGGAATTCACTTAAACTTTCCATTCTACAGTACCTGGAATGTAGTTTCATCCTCTTTTGCAAATTGGGCTGTTTTCTCTTTCTCATCATACCTTATTCATTCTTCATGACTGTAAGCAATGGTTCAGCAGTCTTTCTGGTAAGTTCTTTCAGCCTCTAGGACAGCCGTGGGCAAACTACGGCCCGCGGGCCGGATCCGGCCAGTTTGAAATGAATAAAACTAAAAAAAAAAAAAAAGACCGTACCCTTTTATGTAATGATGTTTACTTTGAATTTATATTAGTTCACACAAACACTCCATCCATGCTTTTGTTCCGGCCCTCCGGTCCAGTTTAAGAACCCACTGTGGCCCTCGAGTCAAAAAGTTTGCCCACCCCTGCTCTAGGATGTGATTCAAATGGGTCGGAAGGCTGTAACTCATTTAGTGCAGCTAAGTGCCTTGTTAATATCTTACCCAGCTTTAGTACCTTCTCACTTGTGTTTGTTCTTACCTTTCCATTTTAAATATTATTTTCTTTAGCAGAGAAAATAGTCACAAGATATGAGTTGAGCAGTTCATTTTCCTTTCTGTTGTTAATGTTTCATAATCTGGAAATGGAATGTGATTGAATTTGTGTACATTATTTCCTAAATGGTACATGTCCTCTCATGTAATTAAGTGGAGAAAAGTATCAAAAGTTTTCTATTTCTTTGCCTCCAATCTCTGTGGAAAATCAAGGTGTCCTGCCTGTACTTAACTTTTTATTTTCAGAGCAAACAATAATAATATCTAAAGGGTAAATGCCAATATAGGCTTAATATTTAGAAATAAGTAATTTATTTTCTTCTTAAATCTTTTGCATGGGAAATGTCTAAGTATGCCTTATACATGGAAGGTACATTCTTTAGAATAAGTTTGACATATGTGTTGAGATGAATATATTGTCAATTGAGAGGGTTTTTTGTCAATAAAAGAGGTTAGCATTTTAAATCAGTCTATTGAGATATAGATTGGAATGTGTGATAATTTTATATGTATATTTTCCTTTCTTTTTTTTTTTTTTTTAGGTAAAATGGACCATGGAAGTAATTTGCTATGGACTGACCCTTCCATTGGATGGAGAAACTGTAAAATATTGTGTTGATGTATATACAGACTGGATTATGGCTTTAGTGTTGCCGAAAGATTCTATTCCGTTGCCAGTTATTAAAGAACCAAATCTATATGTTCAAAGTATACTAAAACACCTGCAAAATCTTTTTGTACCAAGGTAAGCTATACCTGTCTATCTGGCCTTTTATCAAGATCATAGTAAAATATTCATAAGTTTTACTTTTTTTGTATTACAGGAACTGATTTCATTGTTAGTCCTTTGAACAGTTAACTTTCATTACTTGTTTAAAGAGTATATTAATATGAATGTTAGGAGAGATGGGCTTATATGTTTAAGTGTGTGCCCATTTTAAAGGCTTTTGGCTTTTCTTCTAAATCTGATAGCTATTAGATATTAAAATACTGTGAACCCTTTCCTTTCCACTCAAAAAGACATACTTTTAGCCTATCATAATTTTTGTTTCCACTTAAACTAAAAGCAACTAAGCCTTCTATTCTACCTTAAAATGAATCTTTCCTAAGAGAGAATGAAAACAGTGAAGTAAGCAGACTTGACATTATTATGGGCAAATTTATAGTAGGTAGTCCAAAAGAATATCTTGACAGTTTGTTATTGATTTCTCCCCATGTCTGAGGCAAAGTCCTTAATATTGTAATGTAGGATATGTGCCTTACTTGTTCTTAAATTTTTTATTCCAGCTTTTAAAAAATTATGTCATTGTAAAGAATTTGGGAAATATATAAATTAATGAAGAAGCATTAGTTCTCTACACATTTGTGGGTATTTTCTGTAAGAAAAATAGATTTTTAGCTATTTTTTGTCTTTGAAAGAGGCAAGGGGGATTAGATCCTTTTGGAAAAGTTAGAGCTTTTGGTCTGTTAGATGGTGAGGGACTTTGAACCATCCAAAGCTCTGTAAATTTTAACTTTTTAAATTTAGAAGCAAGGTTACTTTGGGGAATTGGAATTAAAAAGAAAAAATATCCATTAAGAACTCTAGTGTCTAGGATTAAGAGTAAACTCCTTACCTTGTGTGATATGCCTGTTGTAATCTGGCCCCTAGCCAGATTAGCTGCTACTAAATATGCATGAGCTCTTTGGTCAGACTCATAAATTAAACATTCCTTAAAGATCTTCCCTATTATCACCTACTCTTTCGTCATTCTACTCCTCCTTTCCCTCTCCTAGCTGTCCTCATTGCATTTTTGTTGGTTTATCTTCTAAAGAGAAGCCTTACCTTACCATCGAGGCCCATAGTAACCAAACCTGGTGTGAACCTGTATGGTACTTCCTATGTTACTCTTATATCTTCCTGAGGTTTTAAAGTGTGTATGTCTCATTTCCCCATCTAACCAACTTAAGAGCAGCTACTGAGCTGTACATATTTTAGGCTTCTACAGTGTCTGGTGCAATACTGATATTACCTTTAGTGTGAATTAAATGCTGGTTGCTTGTGTTTATTGATTTCAAATGGAAATAATAACAGGAAATGGTTGGCAGTAATTTGCATATTGTTTGTGGCAAAACAGGTTCTCAAATAGTTTTAATGCTTTCTTGTTATCCCATTTAGGAGACCAATTTGCTGGCCTTTTTGATTATACATGGGACAATTTGATGAGTTGTAAATCATTGCGTCTTCTTCTCTGTACCCTTACTACCTCTTAGTGTTCAATCTGTATTGATGAAAAAGTCAATGTCATTTGAGTTCATTAGGCTTTTGCTTTTTTCTTTTGAGAATCATGACACCTTACAAATGATTCATGCTACAATTTGTAATTAGCTTGTTTCTCAAAAGTGTGTGTGTGCATACTTCTGAGAGGGTATTAAACTGAGTTTTAGAGTTCTCCTGGTCAAGAATATCTTAGAGAGCTGAATAATTCCAGTGCTAAATATTGTGAGTTATGATCTCATTTCCCATTATTGGAAATTAAAATTTTTTTTGATTCAGATAGTTCAGAAAATTGTTACCAAATTTACTTAGTGGTTTTTATAAAAAGTGACACTATAAAAAGGAAACTGCCTTCTTTGTAAGATTAAGTCAGAGTAGATATAATCTTTCTCTTTTGCCTTTCTCTTCCTTTTTCTGTCATAATTGAGAAAAAAGTGAACCATTTTTAAAAAATGGTTAGGGTTTTGATCTATTGCTCAGATATTTATACTGGACTTTGAAAAACATAATATTCTTATAAAGCTGTGTAGTTGGCAAAGTTTTCCATAAAGCACCAGGTAGTAAATATTTTAGGCTTTGTGGGTTCATATAGTACCTACTTGTTGTAGAGAAAGCAGCCACAGACAGTATATAAATGAATGAGCATGGCTGTGTTCTAATATAACTTTATTTGCAAAAAGTAATGGCAGGGCTAGTTTTGATTCATGGGCCACAGTTCACTAGCCCCTGTTCTAGAACAGTTTTTCTGAAGAGCACAAGTTACTTTTGAAAATATTGGGAAAAGTCTCTGGTGTTTAGACTTTTCTATTTTTTAGTAAAGATTACCTCATTTCTCTAAGCTTTAGAAACTTGGATGCTACTGAATTGACAATTCTTGAGGGCTCTTGACTTTTCCTAGGTGAATGTCTCATCATTTTGCTTTAGGTTTGACTTCTTTTGGGAAAACTTAGTGGTGTCATTTGTTTGCAACTTGAGGGTAAGTTTTTTCTGGGTCATGGCTTAGAATCTGAGAATGTCTATTCTAAGGTTGGGGTAAGAGTTCTAGGGGTACTCGCTTGAGTTTCTGGATTTCTTGAGGAGGGTCTGAGATTTCCTACTCTGATTAAGACATATTTTATTAGTTCTTTATGACATGTCATAATATATAAAAATTTGGCTTTAAGATTTATTTCAATAACTAGGGGCCCAGTGCACGAAATTCATGCACTGGGTGTGTGTGTGGGGGGGGGGGGGGAGTGTCCCTCAGCCCAGCCTGCACCCTCTCACATACTGGGAGCCCTCAGGCGTTGACCCCCATCAACCTCCAATCGCAGGATTGGCCCCTTGCCCAGGCCTGACGCCTCTGACAGAGGCGTCAGGTCTGGGCAGGGGACCCTCATTTCCCCCCATCACTGGTTCCGCCCCCAGCCCCTCCGATTGCTGGCTCTGCCCCTTGCCTAGGCCTGATGCCTCAGCCAGAGGCGTAGACCCCCATCACCCTCTGATCACCTGATCGGCCCCTTGCCCAGGCCTGACGCCTCCGCCAGAGGTGTCAGGCTTGGACAGGGGACCCACATCTCCCCCCGATCACTGGCTCTGGCCCCCGCCCAGGCCTGAGGCCTCTGGCCCAGGAATCATGCCTGGGCAGGGGACCCCCATCTCCCTCTGATCGCTTGCTCCACCCCCCGCCCAAGCCTGACGCCTCTGACCCAGGCTTCAGGCCTGGGCAAGGGGACCATCATATCCCCCCAATCCCTGGCTCAGCCCCCCGCCCAGGCCTGATGCCTCAGCCAGAGGAGTTGACCCTCATCACCCTCCGATCACCAATCACCGGATCGGCCCCTTGACCAGGCCTGAGGCCTCCGGCAGAGGTGTCAGGCCTGGGCAGGGGACCCCCAGCTCCCCACGGTTGCAGGCTCCGCCCCTGCCCAGGCCTAACGCCTCTGGCCTAGGTGTCCGGCCCGGGCAGCGGGGACCCGCAGCTGCAGCGGCCCCGCGATCGTGGGCTCCGCTTTAGGCCCAGGCAAGGGACCCCTAGCTCCCGGGACTTCCAGCTTCGACCGTGTCCAGCTCCCATCGCTGGCTCCACCCCTACTTCCTGCTATCACTGGCCAGGGCGGCAAAGGCGCCTGATTCTCCGATCATGGCTGGGGGGCAGGGCAAAGGCGGCCCCAGGGCCACCTTTGCCCTGCCCCCCAGCTCTTAGCTCCCCCCTGGGTTTCCGATCACTGTCAGTGGCAGGGGGCTTCTTCCTGCTTTCCCTTTCGCCTCCCTGCATTGTGCCTACATATGCAAATTAACCGCCATCTTGTTGGCAGTTAACTGCCAATCTTAGTTGGCAGTTAATTTGCATATAGCCCTGATTAGCCAATGAAAAGGGTATCGTCATACGCCAATTACCATTTTTCTCTTTTATTAGTGTAGATATTAGTTACTTGTTTTGAGTTTCATATAGGAAGTCTGGAAGCCAACTCACCATTTGCTTATGCAGTGGGTTTCCTACTATTCTCAAAATTCTAACATGGTCTACTTTGGAGAGTGGGGATAAGGGTTTGGACTTGGGCCTATATCTCCTTTCCTCTTCAACCCCAGCCCGAATAGTTTGACTATTATATTCCCGTGGAAAAAAATGATCCTGTGCACTAAAGAGTTATAAAACTGTTCTTCTAGGACATATGAGAAACTTTGGAGCCCCCATTTTGGGTTAAGGTGCCTTTTTTATTAGAATAGCAGTAGCAGGTCCTCATCTCTGAGGCAATTACCTGCATACCTCATGGGTTTTAGGGACCTGTTAATGATATTCCATTGGGTCCATAGGTTCTTTGCTAACAGACATTAACTTCATAGGGACTGTGAGCACTATGAAATCCCATGCAGTATTTTCATGAATGTGCATTTAAAATTTTAAAAAAGAATACAAAGGTCTTTCTGCTTCAGTGTGTGCAGCAGGAGTGGTTGTGGGTATTCGCTCACTCATTCAACAGAAACCTATCACATACCTTTTGACACGTGCCAGGTATATTGTAGACATAGAAAGTCCAGAGGTGAAGCTTACATTTCTAGTATTCCCTCTCACCCCAGGAGCTTTCAAGTCCTCATAGGAGTGGTAGCTTGAGATCCCAGAGTGCTGAACTATATGATGGGGAGATCCCAGAGTGCCGATCTATATGATGGGAAGAAGTAACTTTGTTGTTGTTGTTGTTTTTTTTTTAATGTGCCTCAGTCATGAAACAGCTCTGGCTACCAACACAGCATCAAGCTAGGATGAACTAAGGATTGTACATCTGCTTTGCACCTGATTGATATAAGAGCAACACCACCAATCAGGTGTCTCCTTGCCCATCTCCAGGGGGTTGTTGTTGTTTTTAAGAAGTAACTTTGAACTGAAGAGGTTGTGCCTAGTCCTTAGGTCTGCTGATTCTCTATTATTGGACCATTGCTGTGTCCATAAATTGCCTGTCCTTAAACTGTTGCTTTCTCTTCTCAAGGATTGTCAGTGATATCTGTCCATCTTCTTCAGACAGGAACAGGGCTCCAGTCAGATCCGACTATGCTTACAGGTCCTGAGAGCCATTCAGAAACTGGCCCGCGAATCATCCATCATGGCCCGAGAAACCTGGGAAGTCTTATTGTTGTTTCTTCTGCAGATTAATGACATACTTCTAGCCCCTCCAACTGTTCAGGGTTTGTTTATCTTATTTTTTCTAATTTATTTCTGAGCTTCAAATAGTTTACTTTTAAAGTCATGAATAGTAGACTCTGGGGATTTAAAATTTGGCATGACAGTTGACAAACCAAGGTTAACAATTCTTAGAATAGAAACCCTGAAAAGCATGATATGAAGTTATTTTATCTTCAGTGATGGTAGGGTGAATTAATATATTTTTTTATAATGATAGGAACAGTAGCTTATCTATATCTATATATATAAAAGCCCAGTGACTGTTACAGCAAAACCACCGGTCTCTATGATGCGCACTGACCACCAGGCAGCAGATGCTCAATGCAGGAGCTGCCCTCTGGTGGTCAGTGCACTCCCACAGCGGAGTGCCACTCAGCCAGAAGCTGGGCTCACAGCTGGCAAGTGCACTGGCGGTGGTGGGAGCCGCTCCCGCCTCTACGGCAGCACTAAGGACCCCTAGGCGGATATCCCCCAAGGGTTCCCAGGCTGCGAGAGGGCACAGGCAGGCTGAAGGAACCCCCCCACACCCCCAGTGCACGAATGTTGTGCACAGGGCCTCTAGTAGGTTTTATAAATACTTACTCTGTAGAATTAATGTG